>NC_082712.1:88373987-88642979 GCF_030144855.1 Hypanus sabinus | reverse complement strand
ATGGGATATCTGTACACTGACCAGTCTCTCTCTGTCCCTCTCTCTTAGGATATCTGTACACTGACAAGTGTTTCTCAGTCCCTCTCTCTCAGGGGATATCTGTACACCGACCGGTGTCTCTCAGTCCCTCTCTCTCAGGGGATATCTGTACACTGACCGGTGTATCTCAGTCCCGCTCCCTCAGTGCATTTCTGAACACTGACCGGTGTCTCTCAGTCCCTCTCTCTCAGGATATCTGTACACTGACCGGTGTCTCTCAGTCCCTCTATCTCAGGGGAGATCTGTACACTGACCGGTGTCTCTCAGTTCCTCTCTCTCAGGGCATTTCTGTACACTGAACGGTGTCTCTCAGTCCCTCTATCTCAGGGGGATAACTGCACACTGACCGGTGTCTCTCAGCTCCTTTCTATCAGGGGATATCTGTACACTAACCGGTGTCACTCAGTTCCTCTTGCAGGGGGATATCTGTACACTGAGCGGTATCTCTCAGACCCTCTCTCTCAGGGGATATCTGAACTCTGTCCGCTGTCTCTCAGTCCTTCTCTCTCTTAGGATATCTGTACAATGACCGGTGTCTCTCAGACCCTCTCTCTCAGGGGATATCTGTACAATAACCGGTGTCTCTCAGACCCTCTCTCTCAGGGGATATCTGTACACTGACTGGTGTCCCTCAGTCCCTCAGTCTCAGGGGATAACTGTACACAGACCAGTGTCTCTCAGTCCCTCTCTCTCGGGGGATATCTGTACACTGACCGGTGCTTCTCAGTCCCTCTCTCTCAGGGTATCTGAACACTGACCGGTGTCTCTCAGTCCCTCTCTCTCAGGATATCTGAACACCGACAGGTGTCTCTCAGTTCCTCTCTCTCAGGGCATTTCTATACACTGACCGGAGTCTCTCAGTCCCTCTCTCTCAAGCGGATATCTGTACACTGACCGGTGTCTCTCAGTGCCTCTCTCTCAGGGGGATATCTGTACACTGACCGGTGTCTCTCAGTCCCTCAGTCTCAGGGGATAACTGTACACAGACCAGTGTCTCTCAGTCCCTATCTCTCAGAATAACTGTACACTGACCAGTGTCTCTCAGTCCTTCTCTCTCAGGGGATATCTGTACAATGACCGGTGTCTCTCAGACCCTCTCTCTCAGGGGATATCTGTACACTGACCGGTGTCTCTCAGTCCCTCTCTCTATGGTTATCTGTACACTGACTGGTGTCCCTCAGTCCCTCTGTCTCAGGGGATATCTGTACACTGACCGGTGTCTCTCAGTCCCTCTCTCTCAGGGGATATCTGTACACTGACCGGTGTATCTCAGTCCCGCTCCCTCAGTGCATTTCTGTACACTGACCGGTGTTTCTCACTCCCTCTCTCTCAGGGTATCTGAACACTGACCGGTGTCTCTCAGTCCCTCTCTCTCAGGGCATTTCTATACACTGACCGGAGTCTCTCAGTCCCTCTCTCTCAAGCGGATATCTGTACACTGAACAGTGTCACACAGTTCCTCTCTCAGGGGATATCTGTACACTGACCGGAGTCTCTCAGTCCCTCTCTCTCAAGCGGATATCTGTACACTGAACAGTGTCACACAGTTCCTCTCTCAGGGGATATCTGTACACTGACCGGTGTATCTCAGTCCCGCTCCCTCAGTGCATTTCTGTACACTGACCGGTGTTTCTCACTCCCTCTCTCTCAGGGTATCTGAACACTGACCGGTGTCTCTCAGTCCCTCTCTCTCAGGGCATTTCTATACACTGACCGGAGTCTCTCAGTCCCTCTCTCTCAAGCGGATATCTGTACACTGAACGGTGTCACACAGTTCCTCTCTCAGGGGGATATCTGTACACTGACCGGTGTCTCTCAGTCACTCTCTCTCAGGGGATACCTGTACACAGACTAGTGTCTCTCAGTCCCTCTCTCTCAGGGTATATTAACTCGGACCGGTGTCTCTCAGTCCCTCTGTCTCAGGATATCTGAACACTGACCGGTGTCTCTCAGTCCCTCTCTCTCAAGCATATCTGTACATTGACCGGTGTCTCTCAGACCCTCTCTCTCAGGGGATATCTGTACAATGACCGGTGTCTCTCAGACCCTCTCTCTCTGGGGGATATCTGCACACTGACCGGTGTCTCTCAGACCCTCTCCCTCAGGAGATATCGGTACACTGACCAGTGTATCTCAGTCCCGCTCTCTCAGTGCATTTCTGTACACTGATCGGTGTCTCTCAGTCCCTCTCTCTTAGGATATCTGTACACTGACAAGTGTTTCTCAGTCCCTCTCTCTCAGGGGATATCTGTACACCGACCGGTGTCTCTCAGTCCCTCTCTCTCAGGGAATACCTGTACACTGACCGGTGTCACTCAGCTCCTCTCTCAGGGGGAAATCTGTACACTGACCGATGGCTCTCAGTCCAACTCCCTCAGGGGGATTTCTGTACACCGACCGGTGTCTCTCTGCCCCCCTCTGTCAGGGGATAACTGCACACTGACCGGTGTCTCTCAGATCCTTTCTATCAGGGGATATCTGTACACTAACCGGTGTCACTCAGTTCCTCTTGCAGGGGGATATCTGTACACTGAGCGGTATCTCTCAGACCCTCTCTCTCAGGGGATATCTGTACACTGACCGGTGTCTCTCAGTCGCTCTCTCTCAGGATATCTGAACTCTGACCGCTGTCTCTCAGTCCTTCTCTCTCAGTGGATATCTGTACATTGACCGGTGTCTCTCAGACCCTCTCTCTCAGGGGATATCTGTACAATGACCGGTGTCTCTCAGAACCTCTCTCTCAGGGGGATATCTGTACACTGACCGGTGTCTCTCAGACCCTCTCCCTCAGGAGATATCGGTACACTGACCAGTGTATCTCAGTCCCGCTCTCTCAGTGCATTTCTGTACACTGATCGGTGTCTCTCAGTCCCTCAGTCTCAGGGGATATCTGTACACTGACCGGTGTCTCTCAGTCCTTCTCTCTCAGTGGATATCTGTACAATAACCGGTGTCTCTCAGACCCTCTCTCTCAGGGGATATCTTTACACTGACCGGTGTCTCTCAGTCCCTCAGTCTCAGGGGATAACTGTACACAGACCAGTGTCTCTCAGTCCCTGTCTCTCAGAATAACTGTACACTGACCGGTGTCTCTCAGACCCTCTCCCTCAGGAGATATCGGTACACTGACCAGTGTATCTCAGTCCCACTCTCTCAGTGCATTTCTGTACACTGATCGGTGTCTCTCAGTCCCTCAGTCTCAGGGGATAACTGTACACAGACCAGTGTCTCTCAGTCCCTGTCTCTCAGAATAACTGTACACTGACCAGTGTCTCTCAGTCCTTCTCTCTCAGTGGATATCTGTACAATGACCGGTGTCTCTCAGACCCTCTCTCTCAGGGGATATCTGTACACTGACCGGTGTCTCTCAGTCCCTCTCTCTCAGGGGATATCTGTACACTGACCGGTGTCTCTCAGTCCCTCTCTCTCAGGGGATATCTGTACACTGACCGGTGTCTCTCAGACCCTCTCTCTCAGGGGATATCTGTACACTGACCGGTGTCTCTCAGACCCTCTCTCTCAGGGGATATCTGTACAATGACCGGTGTCTCTCAGTCCCTCTCTCTCAGGGGATATATGTACACTGACCGGTGTCTCTCAATCCCTCTCTCTATGGTTATCTGTACACTGTCTGGTGTCCCTCAGTCCCTCAGTCTCAGGGGATAACTGTACACAGACCAGTGTCTCTCAGTCCCTATCTCTCAGAATAACTGTACACTGACCGGTGTCTCTCAGTCCCTCTCTCTCAGGGGATACCTGTACACAGACCAGTGCCTCAGTCCCTCTCTCTCAGGATATCTGAACACTGACCGGTGTCTCTCAGTCCCTCTCTTTCAGGGGATGTCTCTACACTGACCGGTGACTCTAAGTGCCGCTCTCTCAGGGGGATATCTGTACACTGACCGGTGACTCTCAGTGCCTCTCTCTCAGGGGGATATCTGTACACTGACCTGTGTCACTCAGTTCCTCTCTCAAGGGGATAACTGTATGCTGACCGGTGTCTCTCAGTCCAACTCCCTGAGGGGTATATCTGCACACTGACCGGTGTCTCTGAGACCCTCTCCCTCAGGCGATATCGGTACACTGACCGGTGTCTCTCAGATCCACTCTCTCAGGGGATATCAGTACACTGACTGGTTTCTCTCCGTACATCTCTCAGTGCATTTCTGTACACTGACCGGTGTCTCTCAGTCGCTCTCTCTCAGGGGATATCTGTACACTGACTGGTGTCTCTCAGTCCCTCTCTCTATGGTTATCTGTACACTGACTGGTGTCTCTCAGTCCCTCTCTCTATGGTTATCTGTACACTGACTGGTGTCCCTCAGTCCCTCTGTCTCAGGGGATAACTGTACACAGACCAGTGTCTCTCAGTCCCTATCTCTCAGGATATCTGCACACTGACCGGTGTGTCTCAGTCCCTCTCTCTCAGGGGATATCTGTACAATGACCGGTGTCTCTCAGACCCTCTCTCTCAGGGGATATCTGTACACTGACTGGTGTCTCTCAGTCCCTCTCTCTATGGTTATCTGTACACTGACTGGTGTCTCTCAGTCCCTCTCTCTATGGTTATCTGTACACTGACTGGTGTCCCTCAGTCCCTCTGTCTCAGGGGATAACTGTACACAGACCAGTGTCTCTCAGTCCCTATCTCTCAGAATAACTGTACACTGACCGGTGTCTCTCAGTCCCTCTCTCTCAGGGGATATCTGTACACTGACCGGTGTATCTCAGTCCCGCTCCCTCAGTGCATTTCTGTACACTGACCGGTGTTTCTCACTCCCTCTCTCTCAGGGTATCTGAACACTGACCGGAGTCTCTCAGTCCCTCTCTCTCAAGCGGATATCTGTACACTGAACGGTGTCACACAGTTCCTCTCTCAGGGGGATATCTGTACACTGACCGGTGTCTCTCAGTCACTCTCTCTCAGGGGATACCTGTACACAGACTAGTGTCTCTCAGTCCCTCTCTCTCAGGGTATATTAACTCGGACCGGTGTCTCTCAGTCCCTCTGTCTCAGGATATCTGAACACTGACCGGTGTCTCTCAGTCCCTCTCTCTCAAGCATATCTGTACATTGACCGGTGTCTCTCAGACCCTCTCTCTCAGGGGATATCTGTACAATGACCGGTGTCTCTCAGACCCTCTCTCTCTGGGGGATATCTGCACACTGACCGGTGTCTCTCAGACCCTCTCCCTCAGGAGATATCGGTACACTGACCAGTGTATCTCAGTCCCGCTCTCTCAGTGCATTTCTGTACACTGATCGGTGTCTCTCAGTCCCTCTCTCTCAGGATATCTGATCTCTGACCGGTGTCTCTCAGTCCCTCTCTCTCAGGATATCTGTACACTGACCGGTGTCTCTCAGTCCCTCTCTCTCAGGGAATACCTGTACACTGACCGGTGTCACTCAGCTCCTCTCTCAGGGGGAAATCTGTACACTGACCGATGGCTCTCAGTCCAACTCCCTCAGGGGGATTTCTGTACACCGACCGGTGTCTCTCTGCCCCCCTCTGTCAGGGGATGTCTGTACACTAACCTGTATCTCTCAGTCTGTCTCTCTCATGGGATATCTGTACACTGACCAGTCTCTCTCTGTCCCTCTCTCTTAGGATATCTGTACACTGACAAGTGTTTCTCAGTCCCTCTCTCTCAGGGGATATCTGTACACCGACCGGTGTCTCTCAGTCCCTCTCTCTCAGGGGATATCTGTACACTGACCGGTGTATCTCAGTCCCGCTCCCTCAGTGCATTTCTGAACACTGACCGGTGTCTCTCAGTCCCTCTCTCTCAGGATATCTGAACACTGACCGGTGTCTCTCAGTTCCTCTCTCTCAGGGCATTTCTGTACACTGAACGGTGTCTCTCAGTCCCTCTATCTCAGGGGGATAACTGCACACTGACCGGTGTCTCTCAGCTCCTTTCTATCAGGGGATATCTGTACACTAACCGGTGTCACTCAGTTCCTCTTGCAGGGGGATATCTGTACACTGAGCGGTATCTCTCAGACCCTCTCTCTCAGGGGATATCTGTACACTGACCGGTGTCTCTCAGTCGCTCTCTCTCAGGATATCTGAACTCTGTCCGCTGTCTCTCAGTCCTTCTCTCTCAGTGGATATCTGTACAATGACCGGTGTCTCTCAGACCCTCTCTCTCAGGGGATATCTGTACAATAACCGGTGTCTCTCAGACCCTCTCTCTCAGGGGATATCTGTACACTGACTGGTGTCTCTCAGTCCCTCTCTCTATGGTTATCTGTACACTGACTGGTGTCCCTCAGTCCCTCAGTCTCAGGGGATAACTGTACACAGACCAGTGTCTCTCAGTCCCTCTCTCTCGGGGGATATCTGTACACTGACCGGTGCTTCTCAGTCCCTCTCTCTCAGGGTATCTGAACACTGACCGGTGTCTCTCAGTCCCTCTCTCTCAGGATATCTGAACACCGACAGGTGTCTCTCAGTTCCTCTCTCTCAGGGCATTTCTATACACTGACCGGAGTCTCTCAGTCCCTCTCTCTCAAGCGGATATCTGTACACTGACCGGTGTCACACAGTTCCTCTCTCAGGGGGATATCTGTACACTGACCGGTGTCTCTCTGTCACTCTCTCTCAGGGGATATCTGTACACAGACTAGTGTCTCTCAGTCCATCTCTCTCAGGGTATATTAACTCGGACCGGTGTCTCTCAGTCCCTCTGTCTCAGGATATCTGTACACTGACCGGTGACTCTCAGTGCCTCTCTCTCAGGGGGATATCTGTACACTGACCGGTGTCTCTCAGTCCCTCGCTCTCAGGGGTTATCTGTACACTGACCGGTGTCTAGCAGTCCCTCTCTCTCAGGGGATATCTGTACACTGACCGGTGTCTCTCAGTCCCTCAGTCTCAGGGGATAACTGTACACAGACCAGTGTCTCTCAGTCCCTATCTCTCAGAATAACTGTACACTGACCAGTGTCTCTCAGTCCTTCTCTCTCAGTGGATATCTGTACAATGACCGGTGTCTCTCAGACCCTCTCTCTCAGAGGATATCTGTACAATGACCGGTGTCTCTCAGTCTCTCTCTCTATGGTTATCTGTACACTGTCTGGTGTCCCTCAGTCCCTCAGTCTCAGGGGATAACTGTACACAGACCAGTGTCTCTCAGTCCCTATCTCTCAGAATAACTGTACACTGACCGGTGTCTCTCAGTCCCTCTCTCTCAGGGGATACCTGTACACAGACCAGTGCCTCAGTCACTCTCTCTCAGGATATCTGAACACTGACCGGTGTCTCTCAGTCCCTCTCTTTCAGGGGATGTCTCTACACTGACCGGTGACTCTAAGTGCCGCTCTCTCAGGGGGATATCTGTACACTGACCGGTGACTCTCAGTGCCTCTCTCTCAGGGGGATATCTGTACACTGACCTGTGTCACTCAGTTCCTCTCTCAAGGGGATAACTGTATGCTGACCGGTGTCTCTCAGTCCAACTCCCTGAGGGGTATATCTGCACACTGACCGGTGTCTCTGAGACCCTCTCCCTCAGGCGATATCGGTACACTGACCGGTGTCTCTCAGATCCACTCTCTCAGGGGATATCAGTACACTGACTGGTTTCTCTCCGTACATCTCTCAGTGCATTTCTGTACACTGACCGGTGTCTCTCAGTCGCTCTCTCTCAGGGGATATCTGTACACTGACTGGTGTCTCTCAGTCCCTCTCTCTATGGTTATCTGTACACTGACTGGTGTCTCTCAGTCCCTCTCTCTATGGTTATCTGTACACTGACTGGTGTCCCTCAGTCCCTCTGTCTCAGGGGATAACTGTACACAGACCAGTGTCTCTCAGTCCCTATCTCTCAGGATATCTGCACACTGACCGGTGTGTCTCAGTCCCTCTCTCTCAGGGGATATCTGTACAATGACCGGTGTCTCTCAGACCCTCTCTCTCAGGGGATATCTGTACACTGACTGGTGTCTCTCAGTCCCTCTCTCTATGGTTATCTGTACACTGACTGGTGTCTCTCAGTCCCTCTCTCTATGGTTATCTGTACACTGACTGGTGTCCCTCAGTCCCTCTGTCTCAGGGGATAACTGTACACAGACCAGTGTCTCTCAGTCCCTATCTCTCAGAATAACTGTACACTGACCGGTGTCTCTCAGTCCCTCTCTCTCAGGGGATATCTGTACACTGACCGGTGTATCTCAGTCCCGCTCCCTCAGTGCATTTCTGTACACTGACCGGTGTTTCTCACTCCCTCTCTCTCAGGGTATCTGAACACTGACCGGTGTCTCTCAGTCCCTCTCTCTCAGGGCATTTCTATACACTGACCGGAGTCTCTCAGTCCCTCTCTCTCAAGCGGATATCTGTACACTGAACGGTGTCACACAGTTCCTCTCTCAGGGGGATATCTGTACACTGACCGGTGTCTCTCAGTCACTCTCTCTCAGGGGATACCTGTACACAGACTAGTGTCTCTCAGTCCCTCTCTCTCAGGGTATATTAACTCGGACCGGTGTCTCTCAGTCCCTCTGTCTCAGGATATCTGAACACTGACCGGTGTCTCTCAGTCCCTCTCTCTCAAGCATATCTGTACATTGACCGGTGTCTCTCAGACCCTCTCTCTCAGGGGATATCTGTACAATGACCGGTGTCTCTCAGACCCTCTCTCTCTGGGGGATATCTGCACACTGACCGGTGTCTCTCAGACCCTCTCCCTCAGGAGATATCGGTACACTGACCAGTGTATCTCAGTCCCGCTCTCTCAGTGCATTTCTGTACACTGATCGGTGTCTCTCAGTCCCTCTCTCTCAGGATATCTGATCTCTGACCGGTGTCTCTCAGTCCCTCTCTCTCAGGATATCTGTACACTGACCGGTGTCTCTCAGTCCCTCTCTCTCAGGGAATACCTGTACACTGACCGGTGTCACTCAGCTCCTCTCTCAGGGGGAAATCTGTACACTGACCGATGGCTCTCAGTCCAACTCCCTCAGGGGGATTTCTGTACACCGACCGGTGTCTCTCTGCCCCCCTCTGTCAGGGGATGTCTGTACACTAACCTGTATCTCTCAGTCTGTCTCTCTCATGGGATATCTGTACACTGACCAGTCTCTCTCTGTCCCTCTCTCTTAGGATATCTGTACACTGACAAGTGTTTCTCAGTCCCTCTCTCTCAGGGGATATCTGTACACCGACCGGTGTCTCTCAGTCCCTCTCTCTCAGGGGATATCTGTACACTGACCGGTGTATCTCAGTCCCGCTCCCTCAGTGCATTTCTGAACACTGACCGGTGTCTCTCAGTCCCTCTCTCTCAGGATATCTGAACACTGACCGGTGTCTCTCAGTTCCTCTCTCTCAGGGCATTTCTGTACACTGACCGGTGTCTCTCAGTCCCTCTATCTCAGGGGAGATCTGTACACTGACCGGTGTCTCTCAGTTCCTCTCTCTCAGGGCATTTCTGTACACTGAACGGTGTCTCTCAGTCCCTCTATCTCAGGGGGATAACTGCACACTGACCGGTGTCTCTCAGATCCTTTCTATCAGGGGATATCTGTACACTAACCGGTGTCACTCAGTTCCTCTTGCAGGGGGATATCTGTACACTGAGCGGTATCTCTCAGACCCTCTCTCTCAGGGGATATCTGTACACTGACCTGTGTCACTCAGTTCCTCTCTCAAGGGGATAACTGTATGCTGACCGGTGTCTCTCAGTCGAACTCCCTCAGGGGTATATCTGCACACTGACCGGTGTCTCTGAGACCCTCTCCCTCAGGCGATATCGGTACACTGACCGGTGTCTCTCAGATCCACTCTCTCAGGGGATATCAGTACACTGACTGGTTTCTCTCCGTACCTCTCTCTCAGTGCATTTCTGTACACTGACCGGTGTCTCTCAGTCGCTCTCTCTCAGGATATCTGCACACTGACCGGTGTCTCTCAGTCCCTCTCTCTCAGTGGATATCTCTACGCTAACCGGTGTCTCTCAGTCCATCTCCCTCAGGAGGATATCTGCACACTGACCGGTGTCTCTCAGTCCCTCTCTCTCAGGGGATATCTGTACAATGACCGGTGTCTCTCAGACCCTCTCTCTCAGGGGATATCTGTAGAATAACCGGTGTCTCTCAGACCCTCTCTCTCAGGGAATATCTGTACACTGACTGGTGTCTCTCAGTCCCTCTCTCTATGGTTATCTGTACACTGACTGGTGTCTCTCAGTCCCTCTCTCTATGGTTATCTGTACACTGACTGGTGTCCCTCAGTCCCTCTGTCTCAGGGGATAACTGTACACAGACCAGTGTCTCTCAGTCCCTATCTCTCAGAATAACTGTACACTGACCGGTGTCTCTCAGTCCCTCTCTCTCAGGGGATATCTGTACACTGACCGGTGTATCTCAGTCCCGCTCCCTCAGTGCATTTCTGTACACTGACCGGTGTTTCTCACTCCCTCTCTCTCAGGGCATTTCTATACACTGACCGGAGTCTATCAGTCCCTCTCTCTCAAGCGGATATCTGTACACTGACCGGTGTCACACAGTTCCTCTCTCAGGGGGATATCTGTACACTGACCGGTGTCTCTCAGTCACTCTCTCTCAGGGGATACCTGTACACAGACTAGTGTCTCTCAGTCCCTCTCTCTCATGGTATATTAACTCGGACCGGTGTCTCTCAGTCCCTCTGTCTCAGGATATCTGTACACTGACCGGTGTCACTCAGTCCAACTCCCTCAGGGGGATATCTGTACACTGACGGGTGTCTCTCAGTCCCTCTCTCTCAAGCATATCTGTACAATGTCCGGTGTCTCTTAGACCCTCTCTCTCAGGGGGATATCTGTACACTGACCGGTGTCTCTCAGACCCTCTCCCTCAGGAGATATCGGTACACTGACCAGTGTATCTCAGTCCCGCTCTCTCAGTGCATTTCTGTACACTGATCGGTGTCTCTCAGTCCCTCTCTCTCAGGATATCTGATCTCTGACCGGTGTCTCTCAGTCCCTCTCTCTCAGGATATCTGTACACTGACCGGTGTCTCTCAGTCCCTCTCTCTCAGGGAATACCTGTACACTGACCGGTGTCACTCAGCTCCTCTCTCAGGGGGATATCTGTACACTGACAGGTGTCTCTCAGTCCAACTCCCTCAGGGGAATATCTGTACACTGACCGGTGTCACTCAGTCCAACTCCCTCAGGGGGATTTCTGTACACCGACCGGTGTCTCTCTGCCCCCCTCTGTCAGGGGATGTCTGTACACTAACCTGTATCTCTCAGTCTGTCTCTCTCATGGGATATCTGTACACTGACCAGTCTCTCTCTGTCCCTCTCTCTTAGGATATCTGTACACTGACAAGTGTTTCTCAGTCCCTCTCTCTCAGGGGATATCTGTACACTGACCGGTGTATCTCAGTCCCGCTCCCTCAGTGCATTTCTGAACACTGACCGGTGTCTCTCAGTCCCTCTCTCTCAGGATATCTGAACACTGACCGGTGTCTCTCAGTTCCTCTCTCTCAGGGCATTTCTGTACACTGACCGGTGTCTCTCAGTCCCTCTATCTCAGGGGAGATCTGTACACTGACCGGTGTCTCTCAGTTCCTCTCTCTCAGGGCATTTCTGTACACTGAACGGTGTCTCTCAGTCCCTCTATCTCAGGGGGATAACTGCACACTGACCGGTGTCTCTCAGATCCTTTCTATCAGGGGATATCTGTACACTAACCGGTGTCACTCAGTTCCTCTTGCAGGGGGATATCTGTACACTGAGCGGTATCTCTCAGACCCTCTCTCTCAGGGGATATCTGTACACAGACCGGTGTCTCTCAGTCGCTCTCTCTCAGGATATCTGAACTCTGACCGCTGTCCTTCTCTCTCAGTGGATATCTGTACAATGACCGGTGTCTCTCAGACCCTCTCTCTCAGGGGATATCTGTACAATAACCGGTGTCTCGCAGACCCTCTCTCTCAGGGGATATCTGTACACTGACCGGTGTCTGTCAGTCCCTCTCTCTCAGTGGATACCTGTACACTGACCGGTTTCTCGCAGACCCTCTCTCTCAGGAGATATCTGTACACTGACCGGTGTCTCTCAGACCCTCTCTCTCAGAAGATATCGGTACACTGACCAGTGTATCTCAGTCCCGCTCTCTCAGTGCATTTCAGTACACTGACCGGTGTCTCTCTGTCCCTCTCTCTCATGGGGATATCTGTACACTGACCGGTGTCTCACTGTCCCTCTCTCTCATGGGATATCTGTACACTGACCGGTGTCTCACAGTCCCTCCCTCTCAGGGCATTTCTGTACACTGACCGGTGTCTCTCAGTCCCTCACTCTCAGGGGGATATCTGTACACTGACCGGTGTCACTCAGTTCCTCTCTCAAGGGGATATCTGTACACTGATCGGTGTCTCTCAGTCCAACTCCCTCAGGGGATATCTGTACACTGAGCGGTGACTCTCAGACCCTCTCTCTCAAGCATATCTGTACATTGACCTGTGTCTCTCAGACCCTCTCTCTCAGCGGATATTTGTACAATGACCTGTGACTCTCAGACCCTCTCTCTCAGGGGAATATCTGTACACTGACCTGTGTCTCTTAGACGCTCTCTCTCAGTGTTATCTGTACACTGACCGGTGTCTCTCAGTCCCGCTCTCTCAGGGGATATCGGTACATTGACCGGTGTCTCTCAGTCCCAATCTCTCAGGGGATATCTGTATACTGACCGGTGTCTCTCAGTCCCTCTCTCTCAGGGGGATATCTGTATACTGACCGGTGTCTCTCAGTCCCTCTCTCTCAGGGGGATATCTGTACATTGACCGGTGTCTCTCAGTCCCTCTCTCTCAGGGGTTATCTGTACACTGACCGATGTCTCTCAGTCTCTCGCTCTCAGGGGATATCTGTACACTGACCGGTGTCTCTCAGTCCCTCTGTCTCAGGATATCTGAACAGTGACTGGTGTCTCTCAGTTCCTCTCTCTCAGGGCATTTCTGTACACTGACTGGAGTCTCTCAGTCACTCTCTCTCAGGGGGGATATATGTACACTGACCTGTGTCAATCAGTTCCTCTCTCAGAGGGATATCTGTGTACTGAGGTATCTCTCAGTCCAACTCCCTCAGGGGGATATCTGCAACCTGACCGGTGTCTCTGAGACCCTCTCCCTCAGGAGATATCGGTACACTGACCGGTGTATATCAGTCCCTCTCTCTCAGGATATGTGAAATCTGACCGGTGTCTCTCAGTCCCTCTCTCTCAGGGGATATCTGTACACTGACCGGTATCTCTGAGACCCTCTCCCTCAGGAGATATCGGTACACTGACCAGTGTCTCTCAGTACCTCTCTCTCAGGGCATTACTGTACACTGACCAGTGTCACTCAGTTCCTCTCTCAGGGGGATATCTGTACACTGACCTGTGTCTCTCAGTCCAACTCCCTCAGGTGGATATCTGTACACTGACCTGTGTCTCTCAGTCCCACTATCTCAGGGGATATCTGTACACTGACCGGTGTCTCTCAGTCCCTCTCTCTCAGGTGATATCTGTACACTGACGGGTGTCTCTCTGTCACCTCTCTCTCAGGGGATATCTGTACACTGACCGGTGTCTCTCAGATCCACACTCTCAGGGGATATCAGTACACTGACCGGTTTCTCTCAGTACCTCTCTCTCAGGGCATTTCTGTACACTGACCGGTGTCTCTCAGTCCCTCTCTCTCTCAGAGGATATCTGTACACTGACCGGTGTCTCTCAGACCCCCTCACTCAGGGGATATCAGTACACTGACCGGTGTATCTCAGTCCCACTCCATCAGTGCATTTCTGTACACTGACCGGTGTCTCTCAGTCCCTCTCTCTCAGGGGATACCTATACACAGACTAGTGTCTCTCAGTCCCTCTCTCTCAGGATATCTGAACACTAACCGGTGTCTCTCAGTCCCTCTGTCTCAGGGGATACCTGTACACAGACAAGTGTCTCTCAGTCCCACTCTCAGGAAATCTGTACACTGACCAGAGTCTCTCATTCACTCTCTCTCAGGGGGATATCTGTACACTGATCGGCGTCTCTCAGTCCAACTCCCTGAGGGGGATATCAGCACACTGACCAGTGTCTCTCAGTCCCTCTCTCTCAGGGGATATTGGTACACTGACCGGTGTCTCTCAGTCTCTCGCTCTCATGGGATATCTGTACACTGACCGGTGTCTCTCAGTCCCTCTCTCTCAGGATATCTGTACACTAGTCGGTGTCTCTCAGTCCCTCTCTCTCTGGGGATGTCTGTACACTGACCGGTGTCTCTCAGACCCTCTCCCTCAGTGGATATCTCTACGCTAACCGGTGTCTCTCAGTCCATCTCTCTCAGGGCTATCTGTACACTGACCGGTGTATCTCAGTCCCGCTCCCTCAGTGCACTTCTGTACACTGACCGGTGTCTCTCAGTCCCTCTCTCTCAGGGGATATCTGTACACTGACCGGTGTCTCTCTGTCCCTCTCTCTCAGGGGATATTTGTACACTGACCGGTGTCTCTCAGTCCCTCTCTCTCAGGATATCTGAACACTGACCGGTGTCTCTCAGTCCTCTGTCACAGGATATCTGAACACTGACCGGTGTCTCTCAGTCCCTCTCTCAGTGCAATTTTGTACATTGACGGGAGTCCCTCAGTCCCTCTCTCTCAGGGCATTTCTGTACACTAACCTGAGTCTCTCAGTCCCTCTCTCTCAGGGGATATCTTTACACTGACCGGTGTCTCTCAGTCCCTCTCTCTCAGGGGATATCCGTATACTGACCGGTGTCTCTCAGTCCCTCTCTCTCAGGGGATATCTTTACACTGACCGGTGTCTCTCAGTCCCTCTCTCTCGGGGGATATCTCTACACTGACCGGTGTCTCTCAGTCCCTCTCTCTCAGGGGATATCCGTATACTGACTGGTGTCTCTCAGTCCCTCTCTCTCAGGGGATATCTGTACACTGACCGGTGTATCTCAGTCCCGCTCCCTCAGTGCACTTCTGTACACTGACCGGTGTCTCTCAGTCCCTCTCTCTCAGGGGATATCTGTACACAGACCAGTGTCTCTCAGTCCCTCTTTCTCAGGATATCTGAACACTGACCGGTGTCTCTCAGTCCCTCTCTCACAGGATATCTGAACACTGACCGGTGTCTCACAGTCCCTCCCCCTCAGGGGATATCGGTACACTGACCGGTATATCTCCGTCCCACTCCGTCAGTGCATTTCTGTACATTGACCGGTGTCTCTCAGTCCCTCTCTCTCAGGATATCTGTACACTGACAAGTGTCTCTCAGTTCCTCTCCCTCAGTATATATCTACACACTGACCGGTGTCTCTCAGTCTCTCGCTCTCTGGGGATATCTGTACACTGACTGGTGTCTCTCAGTCCCTCTCTCTCAGGACATTTCTGTACACTGACCGGAGTCTCTCAGTCACTCTCTCTCAGGGGGATATCTGTACACTGACCGGTGTCACTCAGTCTCTCGCTCTCTGGGGATATCTGTACACTGACTGGTGTCTCTCAGTCCCTCTCTCTCAGGACATTTCTGTACACTGACCGGAGTCTCTCAGTCACTCTCTCTCAGGGGGATATCTGTACACTGACCGGTGTCACTCAGTTCCTCTCTCAGTGGGATATCTGTACACTGACCGGTGTCTCTCAGACCCTCTCTCTCAGGGGATATCTGTACACTGACTGGTGTCTCTCAGCCCCTCTGTTTCAGGGGATACCTGTACACAGACCAGTGCCTCAGTCCCTCTCTCTCAGGATATCTGAACACTGACCGGTGTCTCACAGTCCCTCTGTCTCAGGGGATATCTGTACACTGACCGGTGTCTCTCAGTCCCTCTGTCTCAGGGGATACCTGTACACTGACCAGTGTCTCTTAGTCCCATTCTCAGGAAATCTGTACACTGACCGGAGTTTCTCAGTCCAACTCCCTCAGGGGGATATCTGTACACTGACCGGTGTCTAGCAGTCCCTCTCTCTCAGGGGATATCTGTACACTGACCGGTGTCTCTCAGTCCCTCTCTCTCAGGGGATACCTGTACACAGACCAGTGCCTCAGTCCCTCTCTCTCAGGATATCTGAACACTGACCGGTGTCTCTCAGTCCCTCTCTTTCAGGGGATGTCTCTACACTGACCGGTGTCTCTCAGTCCCTCTCTCTCAGGATATCTGAACACTGACCGGTGTCTCTCAGTCAAACTCACTCAGGGTGAAATCTGTACACTGACCGGTGTTCTCTGACCCTCTCCCTCAGAGGATATCAGTACACTGACCGGTGTATCTCAGTCCCGCTCCCTCAGTGCATTTCAGTACCCTGACCGGTGTCTCTCCGTCTCTCTCTCTCAGGATATCTGTTCACTGACCGGTGTCTCACAGTCCCTCTCTCTCAGGGGATGCCTGTACACAGACGAGTGTCTCTCCGTCCCTCTCTCTCAGGATATCTGTTCACTGACTGGTGTCTCTCAGTCCCTCTCTCTCAGGGGATAACTGTACACTGACCGGTGTCTCTCAGTCCCTCTCTCTCAGGGGATATCTGTACACTAACCGGTGTCTCTCAGTCCCTCTCTCTCAGGTGATACCTGTACACAGACGAGTGTCTCTCAGTCCCTCTCTCTCAGGGATTATCTGTACACTGACCGGTGTCTCTCAGTCCCTCTGTCTCAGGGGATATCTGTACACTGACCGGTGTCTCTCAGTCCCTCTCTCTCAGGGATTATCTGTACACTGACCTGTGTCTCTCAGTCCCTCTCTCTCAGGGCATTTCTGTACACTGATCTGTGTCTCTCAGTCCCTCTCTCTCAGGGGTATATCTGTACACTGACCGGTGTCTCTCAGTCCCTCTCTCTCAGGGGATATCTGTACACTGACCTCTGTCTCTCAGTTCCTCTCTCTCAGTGGATATCGGTACACTGACCGGTGTCTCTCAGTCCATCTCCCTCAGTGGGATATCTGTACACTGACCGGTGTCTCTCAGTCCCGCACTCTCAGGGGATACCTGTACACAGACTAGTGTCTCTCAGTCCCTCTCTCTCAGGATATCTGAACACTGACTGGTGTCTCTCAGTCCCTCTGTTTCAGGGGATACCTGTACACAGACCAGTGCCTCAGTCCCTCTCTCTCAGGATATCTGAACACTGACCGGTGTCTCACAGTCCCTCTGTCTCAGGGGATATCTGTACACTGACCGGTGTCTCTCAGACCCATTCTCAGGAAATCTGTACACTGACCGGAGTCTCTCAGTCCAACTCCCTCAGGGGGATATCTGTACACTGACCGGTGTCTCTCAGTCCCTCTCTCTCAGGGGATATCTGTACACTGACCAGTGTCTCTCAGTCCCTCGCTCTCAGGGGTTATCTGTACACTGACCGGTGTCTAGCAGTCCCTCTCTCAGGGGATATCTGTACACTGACCGGTGTCTCTCAGTCCCTCTCTCTCAGGGGATACCTGTACACAGACCAGTGCCTCATTCCCTCTCTCTCAGGATATCTGAACACTGACCGGTGTCTCTCAGTCCCTCTCTTTCAGGGGATGTCTCTACACTGACCGGTGACTCTAAGTGCCGCTCTCTCAGGGGGATATCTGTACACTGACCGGTGACTCTCAGTGCCTCTCTCTCAGGGGGATATCTGTACACTGACCTGTGTCACTCAGTTCCTCTCTCAAGGGGATAACTGTATGCTGACCGGTGTCTCTCAGTCCAACTCCCTGAGGGGTATATCAGCACACTGACCGGTGTCTCTGAGACCCTCTCCCTCAGGCGATATCGGTACACTGACCGGTGTCTCTCAGATCCACTCTCTCAGGGGATATCAGTACACTGACTGGTTTCTCTCCGTACATCTCTCAGTGCATTTCTGTACACTGACCGGTGTCTCTCAGTCGCTCTCTCTCAGGGGATATCTGTACACTGACTGGTGTCTCTCAGTCCCTCTCTCTATGGTTATCTGTACACTGACTGGTGTCTCTCAGTCCCTCTCTCTATGGTTATCTGTACACTGACTGGTGTCCCTCAGTCCCTCTGTCTCAGGGGATAACTGTACACAGACCAGTGTCTCTCAGTCCCTATCTCTCAGGATATCTGCACACTGACCGGTGTGTCTCAGTCCCTCTCTCTCAGGGGATATCTGTACAATGACCGGTGTCTCTCAGACCCTCTCTCTCAGGGGATATCTGTACACTGACTGGTGTCTCTCAGTCCCTCTCTCTATGGTTATCTGTACACTGACTGGTGTCTCTCAGTCCCTCTCTCTATGGTTATCTGTACACTGACTGGTGTCCCTCAGTCCCTCTGTCTCAGGGGATAACTGTACACAGACCAGTGTCTCTCAGTCCCTATCTCTCAGAATAACTGTACACTGACCGGTGTCTCTCAGTCCCTCTCTCTCAGGGGATATCTGTACACTGACCGGTGTATCTCAGTCCCGCTCCCTCAGTGCATTTCTGTACACTGACCGGTGTTTCTCACTCCCTCTCTCTCAGGGTATCTGAACACTGACCGGTGTCTCTCAGTCCCTCTCTCTCAGGGCATTTCTATACACTGACCGGAGTCTCTCAGTCCCTCTCTCTCAAGCGGATATCTGTACACTGAACGGTGTCACACAGTTCCTCTCTCAGGGGGATATCTGTACACTGACCGGTGTCTCTCAGTCACTCTCTCTCAGGGGATACCTGTACACAGACTAGTGTCTCTCAGTCCCTCTCTCTCAGGGTATATTAACTCGGACCGGTGTCTCTCAGTCCCTCTGTCTCAGGATATCTGAACACTGACCGGTGTCTCTCAGTCCCTCTCTCTCAAGCATATCTGTACATTGACCGGTGTCTCTCAGACCCTCTCTCTCAGGGGATATCTGTACAATGACCGGTGTCTCTCAGACCCTCTCTCTCTGGGGGATATCTGCACACTGACCGGTGTCTCTCAGACCCTCTCCCTCAGGAGATATCGGTACACTGACCAGTGTATCTCAGTCCCGCTCTCTCAGTGCATTTCTGTACACTGATCGGTGTCTCTCAGTCCCTCTCTCTCAGGATATCTGATCTCTGACCGGTGTCTCTCAGTCCCTCTCTCTCAGGATATCTGTACACTGACCGGTGTCTCTCAGTCCCTCTCTCTCAGGGAATACCTGTACACTGACCGGTGTCACTCAGCTCCTCTCTCAGGGGGAAATCTGTACACTGACCGATGGCTCTCAGTCCAACTCCCTCAGGGGGATTTCTGTACACCGACCGGTGTCTCTCTGCCCCCCTCTGTCAGGGGATGTCTGTACACTAACCTGTATCTCTCAGTCTGTCTCTCTCATGGGATATCTGTACACTGACCAGTCTCTCTCTGTCCCTCTCTCTTAGGATATCTGTACACTGACAAGTGTTTCTCAGTCCCTCTCTCTCAGGGGATATCTGTACACCGACCGGTGTCTCTCAGTCCCTCTCTCTCAGGGGATATCTGTACACTGACCGGTGTATCTCAGTCCCGCTCCCTCAGTGCATTTCTGAACACTGACCGGTGTCTCTCAGTCCCTCTCTCTCAGGATATCTGAACACTGACCGGTGTCTCTCAGTTCCTCTCTCTCAGGGCATTTCTGTACACTGACCGGTGTCTCTCAGTCCCTCTATCTCAGGGGAGATCTGTACACTGACCGGTGTCTCTCAGTTCCTCTCTCTCAGGGCATTTCTGTACACTGAACGGTGTCTCTCAGTCCCTCTATCTCAGGGGGATAACTGCACACTGACCGGTGTCTCTCAGATCCTTTCTATCAGGGGATATCTGTACACTAACCGGTGTCACTCAGTTCCTCTTGCAGGGGGATATCTGTACACTGAGCGGTATCTCTCAGACCCTCTCTCTCAGGGGATATCTGTACACTGACCTGTGTCACTCAGTTCCTCTCTCAAGGGGATAACTGTATGCTGACCGGTGTCTCTCAGTCGAACTCCCTCAGGGGTATATCTGCACACTGACCGGTGTCTCTGAGACCCTCTCCCTCAGGCGATATCGGTACACTGACCGGTGTCTCTCAGATCCACTCTCTCAGGGGATATCAGTACACTGACTGGTTTCTCTCCGTACCTCTCTCTCAGTGCATTTCTGTACACTGACCGGTGTCTCTCAGTCGCTCTCTCTCAGGATATCTGCACACTGACCGGTGTCTCTCAGTCCCTCTCTCTCAGTGGATATCTCTACGCTAACCGGTGTCTCTCAGTCCATCTCCCTCAGGAGGATATCTGCACACTGACCGGTGTCTCTCAGTCCCTCTCTCTCAGGGGATATCTGTACAATGACCGGTGTCTCTCAGACCCTCTCTCTCAGGGGATATCTGTAGAATAACCGGTGTCTCTCAGACCCTCTCTCTCAGGGAATATCTGTACACTGACTGGTGTCTCTCAGTCCCTCTCTCTATGGTTATCTGTACACTGACTGGTGTCTCTCAGTCCCTCTCTCTATGGTTATCTGTACACTGACTGGTGTCCCTCAGTCCCTCTGTCTCAGGGGATAACTGTACACAGACCAGTGTCTCTCAGTCCCTATCTCTCAGAATAACTGTACACTGACCGGTGTCTCTCAGTCCCTCTCTCTCAGGGGATATCTGTACACTGACCGGTGTATCTCAGTCCCGCTCCCTCAGTGCATTTCTGTACACAGACCGGTGTTTCTCACTCCCTCTCTCTCAGGGCATTTCTATACACTGACCGGAGTCTATCAGTCCCTCTCTCTCAAGCGGATATCTGTACACTGACCGGTGTCACACAGTTCCTCTCTCAGGGGGATATCTGTACACTGACCGGTGTCTCTCAGTCACTCTCTCTCAGGGGATACCTGTACACAGACTAGTGTCTCTCAGTCCCTCTCTCTCATGGTATATTAACTCGGACCGGTGTCTCTCAGTCCCTCTGTCTCAGGATATCTGTACACTGACCGGTGTCACTCAGTCCAACTCCCTCAGGGGGATATCTGTACACTGACGGGTGTCTCTCAGTCCCTCTCTCTCAAGCATATCTGTACAATGTCCGGTGTCTCTTAGACCCTCTCTCTCAGGGGGATATCTGTACACTGACCGGTGTCTCTCAGACCCTCTCCCTCAGGAGATATCGGTACACTGACCAGTGTATCTCAGTCCCGCTCTCTCAGTGCATTTCTGTACACTGATCGGTGTCTCTCAGTCCCTCTCTCTCAGGATATCTGATCTCTGACCGGTGTCTCTCAGTCCCTCTCTCTCAGGATATCTGTACACTGACCGGTGTCTCTCAGTCCCTCTCTCTCAGGGAATACCTGTACACTGACCGGTGTCACTCAGCTCCTCTCTCAGGGGGATATCTGTACACTGACAGGTGTCTCTCAGTCCAACTCCCTCAGGGGAATATCTGTACACTGACCGGTGTCACTCAGTCCAACTCCCTCAGGGGGATTTCTGTACACCGACCGGTGTCTCTCTGCCCCCCTCTGTCAGGGGATGTCTGTACACTAACCTGTATCTCTCAGTCTGTCTCTCTCATGGGATATCTGTACACTGACCAGTCTCTCTCTGTCCCTCTCTCTTAGGATATCTGTACACTGACAAGTGTTTCTCAGTCCCTCTCTCTCAGGGGATATCTGTACACTGACCGGTGTATCTCAGTCCCGCTCCCTCAGTGCATTTCTGAACACTGACCGGTGTCTCTCAGTCCCTCTCTCTCAGGATATCTGAACACTGACCGGTGTCTCTCAGTTCCTCTCTCTCAGGGCATTTCTGTACACTGACCGGTGTCTCTCAGTCCCTCTATCTCAGGGGAGATCTGTACACTGACCGGTGTCTCTCAGTTCCTCTCTCTCAGGGCATTTCTGTACACTGAACGGTGTCTCTCAGTCCCTCTATCTCAGGGGGATAACTGCACACTGACCGGTGTCTCTCAGATCCTTTCTATCAGGGGATATCTGTACACTAACCGGTGTCACTCAGTTCCTCTTGCAGGGGGATATCTGTACACTGAGCGGTATCTCTCAGACCCTCTCTCTCAGGGGATATCTGTACACAGACCGGTGTCTCTCAGTCGCTCTCTCTCAGGATATCTGAACTCTGACCGCTGTCCTTCTCTCTCAGTGGATATCTGTACAATGACCGGTGTCTCTCAGACCCTCTCTCTCAGGGGATATCTGTACAATAACCGGTGTCTCGCAGACCCTCTCTCTCAGGGGATATCTGTACACTGACCGGTGTCTGTCAGTCCCTCTCTCTCAGTGGATACCTGTACACTGACCGGTTTCTCGCAGACCCTCTCTCTCAGGAGATATCTGTACACTGACCGGTGTCTCTCAGACCCTCTCTCTCAGAAGATATCGGTACACTGACCAGTGTATCTCAGTCCCGCTCTCTCAGTGCATTTCAGTACACTGACCGGTGTCTCTCTGTCCCTCTCTCTCATGGGGATATCTGTACACTGACCGGTGTCTCACTGTCCCTCTCTCTCATGGGATATCTGTACACTGACCGGTGTCTCACAGTCCCTCCCTCTCAGGGCATTTCTGTACACTGACCGGTGTCTCTCAGTCCCTCACTCTCAGGGGGATATCTGTACACTGACCGGTGTCACTCAGTTCCTCTCTCAAGGGGATATCTGTACACTGATCGGTGTCTCTCAGTCCAACTCCCTCAGGGGATATCTGTACACTGAGCGGTGACTCTCAGACCCTCTCTCTCAAGCATATCTGTACATTGACCTGTGTCTCTCAGACCCTCTCTCTCAGCGGATATTTGTACAATGACCTGTGACTCTCAGACCCTCTCTCTCAGGGGAATATCTGTACACTGACCTGTGTCTCTTAGACGCTCTCTCTCAGTGTTATCTGTACACTGACCGGTGTCTCTCAGTCCCGCTCTCTCAGGGGATATCGGTACATTGACCGGTGTCTCTCAGTCCCAATCTCTCAGGGGATATCTGTATACTGACCGGTGTCTCTCAGTCCCTCTCTCTCAGGGGGATATCTGTATACTGACCGGTGTCTCTCAGTCCCTCTCTCTCAGGGGGATATCTGTACATTGACCGGTGTCTCTCAGTCCCTCTCTCTCAGGGGTTATCTGTACACTGACCGATGTCTCTCAGTCTCTCGCTCTCAGGGGATATCTGTACACTGACCGGTGTCTCTCAGTCCCTCTGTCTCAGGATATCTGAACAGTGACTGGTGTCTCTCAGTTCCTCTCTCTCAGGGCATTTCTGTACACTGACTGGAGTCTCTCAGTCACTCTCTCTCAGGGGGGATATATGTACACTGACCTGTGTCAATCAGTTCCTCTCTCAGAGGGATATCTGTGTACTGAGGTATCTCTCAGTCCAACTCCCTCAGGGGGATATCTGCAACCTGACCGGTGTCTCTGAGACCCTCTCCCTCAGGAGATATCGGTACACTGACCGGTGTATATCAGTCCCTCTCTCTCAGGATATGTGAAATCTGACCGGTGTCTCTCAGTCCCTCTCTCTCAGGGGATATCTGTACACTGACCGGTATCTCTGAGACCCTCTCCCTCAGGAGATATCGGTACACTGACCAGTGTCTCTCAGTACCTCTCTCTCAGGGCATTACTGTACACTGACCAGTGTCACTCAGTTCCTCTCTCAGGGGGATATCTGTACACTGACCTGTGTCTCTCAGTCCAACTCCCTCAGGTGGATATCTGTACACTGACCCGTGTCTCTCAGTCCCACTATCTCAGGGGATATCTGTACACTGACCGGTGTCTCTCAGTCCCTCTCTCTCAGGTGATATCTGTACACTGACGGGTGTCTCTCTGTCACCTCTCTCTCAGGGGATATCTGTACACTGACCGGTGTCTCTCAGATCCACACTCTCAGGGGATATCAGTACACTGACCGGTTTCTCTCAGTACCTCTCTCTCAGGGCATTTCTGTACACTGACCGGTGTCTCTCAGTCCCTCTCTCTCTCAGAGGATATCTGTACACTGACCGGTGTCTCTCAGACCCCCTCACTCAGGGGATATCAGTACACTGACCGGTGTATCTCAGTCCCACTCCATCAGTGCATTTCTGTACACTGACCGGTGTCTCTCAGTCCCTCTCTCTCAGGGGATACCTATACACAGACTAGTGTCTCTCAGTCCCTCTCTCTCAGGATATCTGAACACTAACCGGTGTCTCTCAGTCCCTCTGTCTCAGGGGATACCTGTACACAGACAAGTGTCTCTCAGTCCCACTCTCAGGAAATCTGTACACTGACCAGAGTCTCTCATTCACTCTCTCTCAGGGGGATATCTGTACACTGATCGGCGTCTCTCAGTCCAACTCCCTGAGGGGGATATCAGCACACTGACCAGTGTCTCTCAGTCCCTCTCTCTCAGGGGATATTGGTACACTGACCGGTGTCTCTCAGTCTCTCGCTCTCATGGGATATCTGTACACTGACCGGTGTCTCTCAGTCCCTCTCTCTCAGGATATCTGTACACTAGTCGGTGTCTCTCAGTCCCTCTCTCTCTGGGGATGTCTGTACACTGACCGGTGTCTCTCAGACCCTCTCCCTCAGTGGATATCTCTACGCTAACCGGTGTCTCTCAGTCCATCTCTCTCAGGGCTATCTGTACACTGACCGGTGTATCTCAGTCCCGCTCCCTCAGTGCACTTCTGTACACTGACCGGTGTCTCTCAGTCCCTCTCTCTCAGGGGATATCTGTACACTGACCGGTGTCTCTCTGTCCCTCTCTCTCAGGGGATATTTGTACACTGACCGGTGTCTCTCAGTCCCTCTCTCTCAGGATATCTGAACACTGACCGGTGTCTCTCAGTCCTCTGTCACAGGATATCTGAACACTGACCGGTGTCTCTCAGTCCTCTGTCACAGGATATCTGAACACTGACCGGTGTCTCTCAGTCCCTCTCTCAGTGCAATTTTGTACATTGACGGGAGTCCCTCAGTCCCTCTCTCTCAGGGCATTTCTGTACACTAACCTGAGTCTCTCAGTCCCTCTCTCTCAGGGGTATATCCGTACACTGTTCGGTGTCACTCAGTTCCTCTCTCAGGGGGATATCTGTACACTGACCGGTGTATCTCAGTCCCTCTCTCTCAGGGGATATCTTTACACTGACCGGTGTCTCTCAGTCCCTCTCTCTCGGGGGATATCTCTACACTGACCGGTGTCTCTCAGTCCCTCTCTCTCAGGGGATATCCGTATACTGACCGGTGTCTCTCAGTCCCTCTCTCTCAGGGGATATCTTTACACTGACCGGTGTCTCTCAGTCCCTCTCTCTCGGGGGATATCTCTACACTGACCGGTGTCTCTCAGTCCCTCTCTCTCAGGGGATATCCGTATACTGACTGGTGTCTCTCAGTCCCTCTCTCTCAGGGGATATCTGTACACTGACCGGTGTATCTCAGTCCCGCTCCCTCAGTGCACTTCTGTACACTGACCGGTGTCTCTCAGTCCCTCTCTCTCAGGGGATATCTGTACACAGACCAGTGTCTCTCAGTCCCTCTTTCTCAGGATATCTGAACACTGACCGGTGTCTCTCAGTCCCTCTCTCACAGGATATCTGAACACTGACCGGTGTCTCACAGTCCCTCCCCCTCAGGGGATATCGGTACACTGACCGGTATATCTCCGTCCCACTCCGTCAGTGCATTTCTGTACATTGACCGGTGTCTCTCAGTCCCTCTCTCTCAGGATATCTGTACACTGACAAGTGTCTCTCAGTTCCTCTCCCTCAGTATATATCTACACACTGACCGGTGTCTCTCAGTCTCTCGCTCTCTGGGGATATCTGTACACTGACTGGTGTCTCTCAGTCCCTCTCTCTCAGGACATTTCTGTACACTGACCGGAGTCTCTCAGTCACTCTCTCTCAGGGGGATATCTGTACACTGACCGGTGTCACTCAGTCTCTCGCTCTCTGGGGATATCTGTACACTGACTGGTGTCTCTCAGTCCCTCTCTCTCAGGACATTTCTGTACACTGACCGGAGTCTCTCAGTCACTCTCTCTCAGGGGGATATCTGTACACTGACCGGTGTCACTCAGTTCCTCTCTCAGTGGGATATCTGTACACTGACCGGTGTCTCTCAGACCCTCTCTCTCAGGGGATATCTGTACACTGACTGGTGTCTCTCAGCCCCTCTGTTTCAGGGGATACCTGTACACAGACCAGTGCCTCAGTCCCTCTCTCTCAGGATATCTGAACACTGACCGGTGTCTCACAGTCCCTCTGTCTCAGGGGATATCTGTACACTGACCGGTGTCTCTCAGTCCCTCTGTCTCAGGGGATACCTGTACACTGACCAGTGTCTCTTAGTCCCATTCTCAGGAAATCTGTACACTGACCGGAGTTTCTCAGTCCAACTCCCTCAGGGGGATATCTGTACACTGACCGGTGTCTAGCAGTCCCTCTCTCTCAGGGGATATCTGTACACTGACCGGTGTCTCTCAGTCCCTCTCTCTCAGGGGATACCTGTACACAGACCAGTGCCTCAGTCCCTCTCTCTCAGGATATCTGAACACTGACCGGTGTCTCTCAGTCCCTCTCTTTCAGGGGATGTCTCTACACTGACCGGTGTCTCTCAGTCCCTCTCTCTCAGGATATCTGAACACTGACCGGTGTCTCTCAGTCAAACTCACTCAGGGTGAAATCTGTACACTGACCGGTGTTCTCTGACCCTCTCCCTCAGAGGATATCAGTACACTGACCGGTGTATCTCAGTCCCGCTCCCTCAGTGCATTTCAGTACCCTGACCGGTGTCTCTCCGTCTCTCTCTCTCAGGATATCTGTTCACTGACCGGTGTCTCACAGTCCCTCTCTCTCAGGGGATGCCTGTACACAGACGAGTGTCTCTCCGTCCCTCTCTCTCAGGATATCTGTTCACTGACTGGTGTCTCTCAGTCCCTCTCTCTCAGGGGATAACTGTACACTGACCGGTGTCTCTCAGTCCCTCTCTCTCAGGGGATATCTGTACACTAACCGGTGTCTCTCAGTCCCTCTCTCTCAGGTGATACCTGTACACAGACGAGTGTCTCTCAGTCCCTCTCTCTCAGGGATTATCTGTACACTGACCGGTGTCTCTCAGTCCCTCTGTCTCAGGGGATATCTGTACACTGACCGGTGTCTCTCAGTCCCTCTCTCTCAGGGATTATCTGTACACTGACCTGTGTCTCTCAGTCCCTCTCTCTCAGGGCATTTCTGTACACTGATCTGTGTCTCTCAGTCCCTCTCTCTCAGGGGTATATCTGTACACTGACCGGTGTCTCTCAGTCCCTCTCTCTCAGGGGATATCTGTACACTGACCTCTGTCTCTCAGTTCCTCTCTCTCAGTGGATATCGGTACACTGACCGGTGTCTCTCAGTCCATCTCCCTCAGTGGGATATCTGTACACTGACCGGTGTCTCTCAGTCCCGCACTCTCAGGGGATACCTGTACACAGACTAGTGTCTCTCAGTCCCTCTCTCTCAGGATATCTGAACACTGACTGGTGTCTCTCAGTCCCTCTGTTTCAGGGGATACCTGTACACAGACCAGTGCCTCAGTCCCTCTCTCTCAGGATATCTGAACACTGACCGGTGTCTCACAGTCCCTCTGTCTCAGGGGATATCTGTACACTGACCGGTGTCTCTCAGACCCATTCTCAGGAAATCTGTACACTG
Source organism: Hypanus sabinus (assembly GCF_030144855.1). NCBI lineage: Eukaryota > Metazoa > Chordata > Chondrichthyes > Myliobatiformes > Dasyatidae > Hypanus > Hypanus sabinus. The sequence continues at coordinate 88,615,367 of NC_082712.1, read as the reverse complement.
ACCGGAGTCTCTCAGTCCAACTCCCTCAGGGGGATATCTGTACACTGACCGGTGTCTCTCAGTCCCTCTCTCTCAGGGGATATCTGTACACTGACCAGTGTCTCTCAGTCCCTCGCTCTCAGGGGTTATCTGTACACTGACCGGTGTCTAGCAGTCCCTCTCTCAGGGGATATCTGTACACTGACCGGTGTCTCTCAGTCCCTCTCTCTCAGGGGATACCTGTACACAGACCAGTGCCTCATTCCCTCTCTCTCAGGATATCTGAACACTGACCGGTGTCTCTCAGTCCCTCTCTTTCAGGGGATGTCTCTACACTGACCGGTGACTCTAAGTGCCGCTCTCTCAGGGGGATATCTGTACACTGACCGGTGACTCTCAGTGCCTCTCTCTCAGGGGGATATCTGTACACTGACCTGTGTCACTCAGTTCCTCTCTCAAGGGGATAACTGTATGCTGACCGGTGTCTCTCAGTCCAACTCCCTGAGGGGTATATCTGCACACTGACCGGTGTCTCTGAGACCCTCTCCCTCAGGCGATATCGGTACACTGACCGGTGTCTCTCAGATCCACTCTCTCAGGGGATATCAGTACACTGACTGGTTTCTCTCCGTACATCTCTCAGTGCATTTCTGTACACTGACCGGTGTCTCTCAGTCGCTCTCTCTCAGGGGATATCTGTACACTGACTGGTGTCTCTCAGTCCCTCTCTCTCAGGATATCTGTACACTGACTGGTGTCTCTCAGTCCCTCTCTCTCAGGGGATATCTCTACACTGACCGGTGTCTCACAGTCCCTCTCTCTCAAGGGATATCTGTGCACTGACCGGTGTCTCTCAGTCCCTCTCTCTCAGGGATTATCTGTACACTGACCTGTGTCTCTCAGTCCCTCTATCTCAGGGAATACCTGTACACAGACTAGTGTCTCTCAGTCCCTCTCTCTCAGGGCATTTCTGTACACTGACCTGTGTCTCTCAGTCCCTCTCTCTCAGGGGGATATCTGTACACTGACCAGTGTCTCTCAGTCCCTCTCTCTCAGGGGATATCTGTACACTGACCGGTGTCTCTCAGTTCCTCTCTCTCAGGGGATATCGGTACACTGACCGGTGTCTCTCAGTCCCTCTCTCTCAGGGCATATCTGTACACTGACCGGTATCTCTCAGTCCCTCTCTCTCAGGGGATATCTGTACACTGATCGGTGTCTCTCAGTTCCTCTCTCTCAGGGGATATCGGTACACTGACCGGTGTCTCTCAGTCCCTCTCTCTCAGGGGATATCTGTACACTGACCGGTGTCTCACAGTCCCTCTCTCTCAAGGGATATCTGTGCACTGACCGGTGTCTCTCAGTCCCTCTCTCTCAGGGATTATCTGTACACTGACCTGTGTCTCTCAGTCCCTCTATCTCAGGGAATACCTGTACACAGACTAGTGTCTCTCAGTCCCTCTCTCTCAGGGCATTTCTGTACACTGACCTGTGTCTCTCAGTCCCTCTCTCTCAGGGGGATATCTGTACACTGACCAGTGTCTCTCAGTCCCTCTCTCTCAGGGGATATCTGTACACTGACCGGTGTCTCTCAGTTCCTCTCTCTCAGGGGATATCGGTACACTGACCGGTGTCTCTCAGTCCCTCTCTCTCAGGGCATATCTGTACACTGACCGGTGTCTCTCAGTCCCTCTCTCTCAGGGGATATCTGTACACTGATCGGTGTCTCTCAGTTCCTCTCTCTCAGGGGATATCGGTACACTGACCGGTGTCTCTCAGTCCATCTCCCTCAGTGGGATATCTGTACACTGACCGGTGTCTCTCAGTCCCACTCTCTCAGGGGATACCTGTATACAGACTAGTGTCTCTCAGTCCCACACTCTCAGGATATCTGATCACTGCCCGGTGTCTCTCAGACCCTCTCTCTAGGGGATATCTGTACACTGACCGGTGTCTCTCAGTCCCTCTCTCTCAGGGGATATCGGTACACTGACTGGTGTCTCTCAGTCCCAATCGCTCAGGGGATATCTGTACACTTACCGGTGTCTCTCAGTCTTTCTCCCTCAGGAGGATATCTGTAAACTGACCGGTGTCTCTCAAACCCTCTCTCTCAGGGGATATCGGTACACCGACCGGTGTCTCTCAGTCTCTCGCTCTCTGGGGATATCTGTACACTGACTGGTGTCTCTCAGTCCCTCTCTCTCAGGGCATTTCTGTACACTGACCGGAGTCTCTCAGTCACTCTCTCTCAGGGGGATATCTGTACACTGACCGGTGTCACTCAGTTCCTCTTTCAGTGGGATGTCTGTACACTGACCGGTGTCTCTCAGACCCTCTCTCTCAGGGGAAATCTGTACACTGACTGGTGTCTCTCAGTCCCTCGCTCTCAGGGGTTATCTGTACACTGACCGGTGTCTAGCAGTCCCTCTCTCTCAGGGGATATCTGTACACTGACCGGTGTCTCTCAGTCCCTCTCCCTCAGGGGATACCTGTACACAGACCAGTGCCTCAGTCCCTCTCTCTCAGGATATCTGAACACTGACCGGTGTCTCTCAGTCGAACTCACTCAGGATGAAATCTGTACACTGACCGGTGTATCTCAGTCCCGCTCCCTCAGTGCATTTCAGTACCCTGACCGGTGTCTCTCCGTCTCTCTCTCTCAGGATATCTGTTCAATGACCGGTGTTTCTCAGTCCATCTCCCTCTGGGGGATATCTGTACACTGACCGGTTTCTCTCAGTCCCTCTCTCTCAGGATATCTGTTCACTGACTGGTGTCTCTCAGTCCCTCTCTCTCAGGGGATATCTGTACACTGACCGGTGTCACTCAGTCCCTGTCTCTCAGGGGATATCTGTACACTGACTGGTGTCTCTCAGTCCCTCTCTCTCAGGATATCTGTACACTGACTGGTGTCTCTCAGTCCCTCTCTCTCAGGGGATATCTGTACACTGACCTGTGTCTCTCAGTCCCTCTCTCTCAGGGGATATCTGTACACTGACCGGTGTCTCTCAGTCCCTCTCTCTCGGGGATTATCTTACACTAACCGGTGCCTCTCAGTCCCTCTCTCTCTGGTGATACCTGTACACAGACGAGTGTCTCTCAGTCCCTCTCTCTCAGAGATTATCTGTACACTGACCGGTGTCTCTCAGTCCCTCTCTCTCAGGGGATATCTGTACACTGACCGGTGTCTCACAGTCCCTCTCTCTCAAGGGATATCTGTGCACTGACCGGTGTCTCTCAGTCCCTCTTTCTCAGGGATTATCTGTACACTGACCTGTGTCTCTCAGTCCCTCTATCTCAGGGAATACCTGTACACAGACTAGTGTCTCTCAGTCCCTCTCTCTCAGGGCATTTCTGTACACTGACCTGTGTCTCTCAGTCCCTCTCTCTCAGGGGGATATCTGTACACCTACCAGTGTCTCTCAGTCCCTCTCTCTCAGGGGATATCTGTACACTGACCGGTGTCTCTCAGTTCCTCTCTCTCAGGGGATATCGGTACACTGACCGGTGTCTCTCTGTCCCTCTCTCTCAGGGCATATCTGTACACTGACCGGTGTCTCTCAGTCCCTCTCTCTCAGGGGATATCTGTACACTGATCGGTGTCTCTCAGTTCCTCTCTCTCAGGGGATATCGGTACACTGACCGGTGTCTCTCAGTCCATCTCCCTCAGTGGGATATCTGTACACTGACCGGTGTCTCTCAGTCCCACTCTCTCAGGGGATACCTGTATACAGACTAGTGTCTCTCAGTCCCACACTCTCAGGATATCTGATCACTGCCCGGTTTCTCTCAGACCCTCTCTCTAGGGGATATCTGTACACTGACCGGTGTCTCTCAGTCCCTCTCTCTCAGGGGATGTCTGTACACTGACCGGTGTCTCTCAGTCCCTCTCTCTCAGAGCAGTTCTGTACACTGACCAGTGTCTCTCAGGAGATATCTGTACACTGACCGGTGTGTCTCAGTCCCTCTCTCTCAGGGCATTTCGGTACACTGACAGGTGTCTCTCAGTCCATCTCTGTCAAGCGATGTCTGTACATTGACCTGTATCTCTCAATCCCTCTCTCTCAGGGGATATCTGTACACTGACCGGTGTCTCTCAGTCCCTCTCTCTCAGGGATTATCTGTACACTGACCGGTGTCTCTCAGTCACTCTCTCTCAGGGGATATCTGTACACTGACCGGTGTCTCACAGTCCCTCTCTCTCAAGGGATATCTGTGCACTGACCGGTGTCTCTCAGTCCCTCTCTCTCAAAGGATATTTGTACACTGACCGGTGTCTCTCAGTCCCTGTCTCTCAGGGGATATCTGTTCACTGACTGGTGTCTCTCAGTCCCTCTCTCTCAGGATATCTGTACACTGACTGGTGTCTCTCAGTCCCTCTCTCTCAGGGGATATCTGTACACTGACCTGTGTCTCTCAGTCCCTCTCTCTCAGGGGATATCTGTACACTGACCGGTGTCTCTCAGTCCCTCTCTTTCAGGGATTATCTTACACTAACCGGTGTCTCTCAATCCCTCTCTCTCTGGTGATACCTGTACACAGACGAGTGTCTCTCAGTCCCTCTCTCTCAGGGATTATCTGTACACTGATCGGTGTCTCTCAGTCCCTCTCTCTCAGGGGATATCTGTACACTGACCGGTGTCTCACAGTCCCTCTCTCTCAAGGGATATCTGTGCACTGACCGGTGTCTCTCAGTCCCTCTCTCTCAGGGATTATCTGTACACTGACCTGTGTCTCTCAGTCCCTCTATCTCAGGGAATACCTGTACACAGACTAGTGTCTCTCAGTCCCTCTCTCTCAGGGCATTTCTGTACACTGACCTGTGTCTCTCAGTCCCTCTCTCTCAGGGGGATATCTGTACACTGACCAGTGTCTCACAGTCCCTCTCCCTCAGGGGATATCTGTACACTGACCGGTGTCTCTCAGTTCCTCTCTCTCAGGGGATATCGGTACACTGACCGGTGTCTCTCAGTCCCTCTCACTCAGGGCATATCTGTACACTGACCGGTGTCTCTCAGTCCTCTCTCTCAGGGGATATCTGTACACTGATCGGTGTCTCTCAGTTCCTCTCTCTCAGGGGATATCGGTACACTGACTGGTGTCTCTCAGTCCATCTCCCTCAGTGGGATATCTGTACACTGACCGGTGTCTCTCAGTCCCACTCTCTCAGCTGATACCTGTATACAGACTAGTGTCTCTCAGTCCCACACTCTCAGGATATCTGTACACTGACCGGTGTCTCTCAGTCCCTCTCTCTCAGGGGATATCGGTACACTGACTGGTGTCTCTCAGTCCCAATCGCTCAGGGGATATCTGTACACTTACCGGTGTCTCTCAGTCTTTCTCCCTCAGGAGGATATCTGTACACTGACCGGTGTCTCTCAAACCCTCTCTCTCAGGGGATATCGGTACACCGACCGGTGTCTCTCAGTCTCTCGCTCTCTGGGGATATCTGTACACTGACTGGTGTCTCTCAGTCCCTCTCTCTCAGGGCATTTCTGTACACTGACCGGAGTCTCTCAGTCACTCTCTCTCAGGGGGATATCTGTACACTGACCGGTGTCACTCAGTTCCTCTCTCAGTGGGATATCTGTACACTGACCGGTGTCTCTCAGACCCTCTCTCTCAGGGGAAATCTGTACACTGACTGGTGTCTCTCAGTCCCTCTGTTTCAGGGGATACCTGTACACAGACCAGTGCCTCAGTCCCTCTCTCTCAGGATATCTGAACACTGACCGGTGTCTCTCTGTCCCTCTCTCTCAGGAGATGTCTGTACACTGACCGGTGTGTCTCAGTCCCTCTCTCTCAGGGCATTTCGGTACACTGACAGGTGTCTCTCAGTCCATCTATGTCAAGGGATGTCTGTACATTGACCTGTATCTCTCAATCCCTCTCTCTCAGGGTATATCTGTACACAGTCCGGTGTCTCACTGTCCCTCTCTCTCAGGGGGATATCTGTACACTAATCGGTGTCTCTCAGTCCCTCTCACTCAGGGGATATCTGTACATTGACCGGTGTCTCTCAGTTCCTCTCCCTCATGGGATATCTGTTCCCTGACCGGTGTCTCTCCGTCCCTCTCAGGGCATTTCCGTACACTGACAGGTGTCTCTCAGTCCCTCTCTGTCAAGGGTTGTCTGTACACTGACCGTGTTTCTCAGGTGATATCTGTACAATGACCGGTGTGTCTCAGACCCTCTCCCTTAGGGGATATCTGTACACTGACCGGTGTTTCTCTGTCCCTCTCTGTCAGGATATCTGAACACTGACCTGTATCTCTCAGTCCCTCTCTGTCAGGACAGTTCTGTACACTGACTGGTGGCTCTCAGTCCCTCTCTATCAGGGAAAATCTAGACACTGACCGGTGTCTCTCAGTTCCGCTCTCTCTCAGGGCATTTCAGTACACTGACTGGTGTCTCTCAGTCCCTCTCTATCAGAGGATGTCTGTACCCTGACCGTGTCTCTCACGGGATATCTGTACACTGACCGGTGTCTCTCAGTCCCACTCTCTCAGGGGATATCTGTACAGTGACCGGTGTCTCACAGTCCCTCTCTCTCAGTGGGATTTCTGTACACAGATCGGTGTCTCTCAGTCCCTCTCTCTCAGGGGGATATCTGCACACTGACCGGTGTCTCTCAGTCCCTCTCTCTCAGAATATCTGTACTCTGACCTGTGTATCTCAATCCCTCTCTCGCAGGGCATTTCTGTACACTGACCGGTGTCTCTCAGACCCTCTCTCTCAGGGGTTATCTGTACACTGACCGGTGTCTCTCAGTCCCTCTCTCTCAGGGGATATCTGTACATTGACCAGTCTCTCTCTGTCCCTCTCTCTTAGGATATCTGTACACTGACTGGTGTCTCTCAGTCCATCTCCCTTAGGGGATATCTGTACACTAACCGGTGTCTCACTGTCCCTCTCTCTCAGGGGATATCTGTGCACTAAACGGTGTCTGTCAGTCCCTCTCTCTCAGGGCATATCTGTACACCGACTGGTGTCTCTCAGTCCCTCTCTTTCGTGGGGATATCTGTTCATTGACCTGTGTCTCTCAGGGGATATCTGTACACTGCCCGGTATCTCTCAGTCCCTTTCTCTCAGGGGATATCTGTACACTGACCAGTTTCTCTCAGTCCCTCTCTCTCAGGGGGAATTCTTCACACTGACCGGTGTCTCTCAGTCCATCTCCCTCAAGGGATATCTTTACACTGACCGGTGTCACTCAGACCCTCTCTCTCAGGATATCAGTACACTGACCTGTGTATCTCAGTCCCTCTCTCTCTCAGGGCATTTCTGTACACTGAACGGAGTCTGTCAGTCCCTCTCTCTCCGGAGATACCTGTATACAGACCACAGTCTCTCAGTCCCTCTCTCTGATGGCAGTTCTGTACACTGACCGGTGTGTCTCAGTCCCTCTCTCTCAGGGCATTTCGGTACACTGACAAGTGTCTCTCAGTCCCTCTCTGTCAAGGGATGTCTGTAAACTGACCGTGTTTCTCAGGTGATATCTGTACACTGACCAGTGTGTCTCAGACCCTCTCCCTTAGGGGATATCTGTACACTGACCGGTGTCTCTCTGTCCCTCTCTGTCAGGGGATATCTGTACACAGTCCGGTGTCTCTATGTCCCTCTCTCTCAGGGGGATATATGTACACTGACCGGTGTCTGTCAGTCCCTCTCTCTCAGGGGATATCTGTGCACTGAACGGTGTCTCTCAGTCCCTCTCTCTCAGGGCATATCTGTACACCGACTGGTGTCTCTCAGTCCCTCTCTTTCGTGGGGATATCTGTTCATTGACCTGTCTCTCTCAGGGGATATCAGTACACTGACCGGTGACTCTCAGACCCTTTCTCTCAGGGGATATCGGTATACTGAATGGAGTCTCTCAGTCCCACTCTCTCAGGGGAAATCTGTGCACTAAACGGTGTCTCTCAGTCCCTCTCTCTCAGGGCGTATCTGTACACTTACAGGTGTCACTCAGACACTCTCTCTCAGGGCATATCTGTACACTGACCAGTTTCTCTCAGTCCCTCTCTCTCAGGGGATATCTGTACACTGACCGGTGTCCCTCAGTTCCTCTCCCTCAGAATATATCTGTACACTGACCGGTGTCGCTCAATCCCTCTCACTCAGGGGGATATCTGTACACTGACCAGTTTCTCTCAGTCCCTCTCTCTCAGGGGGATATCTGTACAGTTACCGGTGTCTCTCAGTCCCTCTCTCTCAGGGGATATCTGTACACTGACCGGTGTCTCTCAGTTCCTCTCCCTCAGGATATATCTGTACACAGACCGGTGTCTCTCAGTCCCTCTCCCTCAGGATATATCTGTACACTGATCGGTGTCTCTCAGTCCCTCTATCTCAGAGGATATCTGTACACTGACCGGTGTCTCTCAGTCCCTCTCTCTCTCAGGGGGATTTCTGTACACCGACCGGTGTCTCTCAGTCCATCTCCCTTAGGGGATATCTGTACACTGACCGTTGTCTCTCAGTCCCTGTCTCTCAGAGGGATTTCTGTACACTGATCGGTGTCTCTCAGTCCCTCTCTCTCAGGTGATATCTGTACACTGACAAGTGTCTCTCAGTCCCTGTCGCTCAGGGTGATATCTTTACACGGACAAGTGTCTCTCAGTCCCTCTCTCTCAGGGGATATCTGTACACTGACCGGTGTCTCGCAGGGAATATCTGTACACTGACAACTGTCTCTCAGTCCCTCTCTCTCAGAGTATATCTGTACACTGACCGGTGTCTCTCAGTCCCTCTCTCTCAGGGAATATCTGTACACTGACCAGTGGCTCTCAGTCCTCCGCTCTCAGGGGGTTTTCTGTACACTGACCAGTGTCACTCTGTCCCTCTCTCTCCGGGAATATCTGTGCATTGACCGGTGTCTCTCAGTCCCTCTCTCTCAGGGGGATATCTGTACAGTTACCGGTGTCTCTCAGTCCCTCTCTCTCAGGGGATATCTGTACACTGACCGGTGTCTCTCTGTCCCTCTCTCTCAGGGGGATATCTATACACTGACCGGTGTCTCTCTGTCCCTCTCTCTCAGGGGATATCTGTACACTGACCGGTGTCTCTCTGTCCCTCTCTCTCAGGGGGATATCTATACACTGACCGGTGTCTCTCTGTCCCTCTCTCTCAGGGGATATCTGTACACTGACCGGTGTCTCTCTGTCCCTCTCTCTCAGGGGGATATCTATACACTGACCGGTGTCTCTCTGTCCCTCTCTGTCAAGGGATGTCTGTACACAGACCTGTATCTCTCAGTCCCTCTCTCTCATGGGATATCTGTACACTGACCGGTGTCTCTCAGTCCCTCTCTCTCCGGGGGATATCTGTACACTGACCGGTGTCTCTCAGTCCCTATCTCTCAGGGGATATCTCTACGCATTCCGGTGCCTCTCTGTCCGTCTCTCTCAGGGGGATAACTGTTCACTAATCGGTGTCTCTCAGTCCCTCTCACTCAGGGGATATCTGTACACTGACCGTTGTCTCTCAGTCCCTCTCTCTCAGGGCATTTCTGTACACTGACCAGTGACTCTCAGTCCCTCTCTCTCAGGGGGAATTCTGTATACTGACCGGTGTCTCTCAGTACATCTCCCTCAGGGGGATATCTGTACACAGACCGGTGTCACTCAGACCCTCTCTCTCAGGGGTTATCTGTACACTGAATGGTGTCTCTCAGTCCATCTCCCTTTTGGGATATCTGTACACTGACCTGTGTCTCTCTGTCCCTCTCTGTCAGGGGATGTCTGTTCCCTGACCTGTATCTCTCAGTCCCTCTCTCTCATGGGATATCTGACACTGACAACTGTATCTCAGTCCCTCTCTGTCAAGGGATGTCTGTACACTGACCGTGTTTATCAGGTGATATCTGTACACTGACCAGTGTGTCTCAGACCCTCTCCCTTAGGGGATATCTGTACACTGACCGGTGTCTCTCTGTCCCTCTCTGTCAGGGGATATCTGTACACAGTCCGGTGTCGCTCTGTCCCTCTCTCTCAGGGGGATATCTGTACACTAATCGGTGTCTCTCAGTCCCTCTCTCTCAGGGGATATCTGCACACTGACCGGTGTCTCTCAGTCCCTCTCTCTCAGGGGGATATATGTACACTGACCGGTTTCTGTCAGTCCCTCTCTCTCAGGGGATATCTGTGCACTGAACGGTGTCTCTCAGTCCCTCTCTCTCAGGGCATATCTGTACACCGACTGGTGTCTCTCAGTCCCTCTCTTTCGTGGGGATATCTGTTCATTGACCTGTGTCTCTCAGGGGATATCAGTACACTGACCGGTGACTCTCAGACCCTTTCTCTCAGGGGATATCGGTACACTGAATGGAGACTCAGTCCCACTCTCTCATGGGATATCTGTACACTGACCGGTGTCTCTCAGTCCCTCTCTCTCAGGGGATACCTGTACACAGACCGGTGTCTCTCAGTCCCTCTCTCTCAAAGGATATCTGTACACTGATCGGTGGCTCTCAGTCCCTCACTCTTCGGGCGATATCTGTGCAGTGACCGGTGTCTCTCAGTTCCACTCTCTTAGGGAATATCTGTACACACACCAGTGTCTCTCAGTTCCTCTCCCTCAGGATATATCTATACACTGACCGGTGTCTTTCAGTTCCTCTCTCTTAGGGAATATCTGTACACACACCGGTGTACCTCAGTCCCTCTCTCACAGGGGATATCTGTACACTGACCAGTGTCTCTCAGTTCCTCTCCCTCAGGATATATCTGTACACTGACCGGTGTCTCTCAGTCCCTCTCTCTCAGGGGATATCTGTACACTGACCGGTGTCTCTCAGTCCCTCTCTCTCAGGGGATATCTGTACACTGACCGGTGTCTCTCAGTTCCTCTCCCTCAGGGGGATATCTGTACACTGACCGGTGTCTCTCAGTTCCTCTCCCTCAGGGGGATATCTGTACACTGACCGGTGTCTCTCAGTTCCTCTCTCTCAGGGGATATCGGTACACTGACCGGTGTCTCTCAGTCCCTCTCACTCAGGGCATATCTGTACACTGACCGGTGTCTCTCAGTCCTCTCTCTCAGGGGATATCTGTACACTGATCGGTGTCTCTCAGTTCCTCTCTCTCAGGGGATATCGGTACACTGACTGGTGTCTCTCAGTCCATCTCCCTCAGTGGGATATCTGTACACTGACCGGTGTCTCTCAGTCCCACTCTCTCAGCTGATACCTGTATACAGACTAGTGTCTCTCAGTCCCACACTCTCAGGATATCTGTACACTGACCGGTGTCTCTCAGTCCCTCTCTCTCAGGGGATATCGGTACACTGACTGGTGTCTCTCAGTCCCAATCGCTCAGGGGATATCTGTACACTTACCGGTGTCTCTCAGTCTTTCTCCCTCAGGAGGATATCTGTACACTGACCGGTGTCTCTCAAACCCTCTCTCTCAGGGGATATCGGTACACCGACCGGTGTCTCTCAGTCTCTCGCTCTCTGGGGATATCTGTACACTGACTGGTGTCTCTCAGTCCCTCTCTCTCAGGGCATTTCTGTACACTGACCGGAGTCTCTCAGTCACTCTCTCTCAGGGGGATATCTGTACACTGACCGGTGTCACTCAGTTCCTCTCTCAGTGGGATATCTGTACACTGACCGGTGTCTCTCAGACCCTCTCTCTCAGGGGAAATCTGTACACTGACTGGTGTCTCTCAGTCCCTCTGTTTCAGGGGATACCTGTACACAGACCAGTGCCTCAGTCCCTCTCTCTCAGGATATCTGAACACTGACCGGTGTCTCTCTGTCCCTCTCTCTCAGGAGATGTCTGTACACTGACCGGTGTGTCTCAGTCCCTCTCTCTCAGGGCATTTCGGTACACTGACAGGTGTCTCTCAGTCCATCTATGTCAAGGGATGTCTGTACATTGACCTGTATCTCTCAATCCCTCTCTCTCAGGGTATATCTGTACACAGTCCGGTGTCTCACTGTCCCTCTCTCTCAGGGGGATATCTGTACACTAATCGGTGTCTCTCAGTCCCTCTCACTCAGGGGATATCTGTACATTGACCGGTGTCTCTCAGTTCCTCTCCCTCATGGGATATCTGTTCCCTGACCGGTGTCTCTCCGTCCCTCTCAGGGCATTTCCGTACACTGACAGGTGTCTCTCAGTCCCTCTCTGTCAAGGGCTGTCTGTACACTGACCGTGTTTCTCAGGTGATATCTGTACAATGACCGGTGTGTCTCAGACCCTCTCCCTTAGGGGATATCTGTACACTGACCGGTGTTTCTCTGTCCCTCTCTGTCAGGATATCTGAACACTGACCTGTATCTCTCAGTCCCTCTCTGTCAGGACAGTTCTGTACACTGACTGGTGGCTCTCAGTCCCTCTCTATCAGGGAAAATCTAGACACTGACCGGTGTCTCTCAGTTCCGCTCTCTCTCAGGGCATTTCAGTACACTGACTGGTGTCTCTCAGTCCCTCTCTATCAGAGGATGTCTGTACCCTGACCGTGTCTCTCACGGGATATCTGTACACTGACCGGTGTCTCTCAGTCCCACTCTCTCAGGGGATATCTGTACAGTGACCGGTGTCTCACAGTCCCTCTCTCTCAGTGGGATTTCTGTACACAGATCGGTGTCTCTCAGTCCCTCTCTCTCAGGGGGATATCTGCACACTGACCGGTGTCTCTCAGTCCCTCTCTCTCAGAATATCTGTACTCTGACCTGTGTATCTCAATCCCTCTCTCGCAGGGCATTTCTGTACACTGACCGGTGTCTCTCAGACCCTCTCTCTCAGGGGTTATCTGTACACTGACCGGTGTCTCTCAGTCCCTCTCTCTCAGGGGATATCTGTACATTGACCAGTCTCTCTCTGTCCCTCTCTCTTAGGATATCTGTACACTGACTGGTGTCTCTCAGTCCATCTCCCTTAGGGGATATCTGTACACTAACCGGTGTCTCACTGTCCCTCTCTCTCAGGGGATATCTGTGCACTAAACGGTGTCTGTCAGTCCCTCTCTCTCAGGGCATATCTGTACACCGACTGGTGTCTCTCAGTCCCTCTCTTTCGTGGGGATATCTGTTCATTGACCTGTGTCTCTCAGGGGATATCTGTACACTGCCCGGTATCTCTCAGTCCCTTTCTCTCAGGGGATATCTGTACACTGACCAGTTTCTCTCAGTCCCTCTCTCTCAGGGGGAATTCTTCACACTGACCGGTGTCTCTCAGTCCATCTCCCTCAAGGGATATCTTTACACTGACCGGTGTCACTCAGACCCTCTCTCTCAGGATATCAGTACACTGACCTGTGTATCTCAGTCCCTCTCTCTCTCAGGGCATTTCTGTACACTGAACGGAGTCTGTCAGTCCCTCTCTCTCCGGAGATACCTGTATACAGACCACAGTCTCTCAGTCCCTCTCTCTGATGGCAGTTCTGTACACTGACCGGTGTGTCTCAGTCCCTCTCTCACAGGGCATTTCGGTACACTGACAAGTGTCTCTCAGTCCCTCTCTGTCAAGGGATGTCTGTAAACTGACCGTGTTTCTCAGGTGATATCTGTACACTGACCAGTGTGTCTCAGACCCTCTCCCTTAGGGGATATCTGTACACTGACCGGTGTCTCTCTGTCCCTCTCTGTCAGGGGATATCTGTACACAGTCCGGTGTCTCTATGTCCCTCTCTCTCAGGGGGATATATGTACACTGACCGGTGTCTGTCAGTCCCTCTCTCTCAGGGGATATCTGTGCACTGAACGGTGTCTCTCAGTCCCTCTCTCTCAGGGCATATCTGTACACCGACTGGTGTCTCTCAGTCCCTCTCTTTCGTGGGGATATCTGTTCATTGACCTGTCTCTCTCAGGGGATATCAGTACACTGACCGGTGACTCTCAGACCCTTTCTCTCAGGGGATATCGGTATACTGAATGGAGTCTCTCAGTCCCACTCTCTCAGGGGAAATCTGTGCACTAAACGGTGTCTCTCAGTCCCTCTCTCTCAGGGCGTATCTGTACACTTACAGGTGTCACTCAGACACTCTCTCTCAGGGCATATCTGTACACTGACCAGTTTCTCTCAGTCCCTCTCTCTCAGGGGATATCTGTACACTGACCGGTGTCCCTCAGTTCCTCTCCCTCAGAATATATCTGTACACTGACCGGTGTCGCTCAGTCCCTCTCACTCAGGGGGATATCTGTACACTGACCAGTTTCTCTCAGTCCCTCTCTCTCAGGGGGATATCTGTACAGTTACCGGTGTCTCTCAGTCCCTCTCTCTCAGGGGATATCTGTACACTGACCGGTGTCTCTCAGTTCCTCTCCCTCAGGATCTATCTGTACACAGACCGGTGTCTCTCAGTCCCTCTCCCTCAGGATATATCTGTACACTGATCGGTGTCTCTCAGTCCCTCTATCTCAGAGGATATCTGTACACTGACCGGTGTCTCTCAGTCCCTCTCTCTCTCAGGGGGATTTCTGTACACCGACCGGTGTCTCTCAGTCCATCTCCCTTAGGGGATATCTGTACACTGACCGTTGTCTCTCAGTCCCTGTCTCTCAGAGGGATTTCTGTACACTGATCGGTGTCTCTCAGTCCCTCTCTCTCAGGTGATATCTGTACACTGACAAGTGTCTCTCAGTCCCTGTCGCTCAGGGTGATATCTTTACACGGACAAGTGTCTCTCAGTCCCTCTCTCTCAGGGGATATCTGTACACTGACCGGTGTCTCGCAGGGAATATCTGTACACTGACTGGTGTCTCTCAGTCCCTGTCTCTCAGGGTGATATCTTTACACTGACAACTGTCTCTCAGTCCCTCTCTCTCAGAGTATATCTGTACACTGACCGGTGTCTCTCAGTCCCTCTCTCTCAGGGAATATCTGTACACTGACCAGTGGCTCTCAGTCCTCCGCTCTCAGGGGGTTTTCTGTACACTGACCAGTGTCACTCTGTCCCTCTCTCTCCGGGAATATCTGTGCATTGACCGGTGTCTCTCAGTCCCTCTCTCTCAGGGGGATATCTGTACAGTTACCGGTGTCTCTCAGTCCCTCTCTCTCAGGGGATATCTGTACACTGACCGGTGTCTCTCTGTCCCTCTCTCTCAGGGGGATATCTATACACTGACCGGTGTCTCTCTGTCCCTCTCTCTCAGGGGATATCTGTACACTGACCGGTGTCTCTCTGTCCCTCTCTCTCAGGGGGATATCTATACACTGACCGGTGTCTCTCTGTCCCTCTCTCTCAGGGGATATCTGTACACTGACCGGTGTCTCTCTGTCCCTCTCTCTCAGGGGGATATCTATACACTGACCGGTGTCTCTCTGTCCCTCTCTGTCAAGGGATGTCTGTACACAGACCTGTATCTCTCAGTCCCTCTCTCTCATGGGATATCTGTACACTGACCGGTGTCTCTCAGTCCCTCTCTCTCCGGGGGATATCTGTACACTGACCGGTGTCTCTCAGTCCCTCTCTCTCAGGGGATATCTGTACGCATTCCGGTGCCTCTCTGTCCGTCTCTCTCAGGGGGATAACTGTTCACTAATCGGTGTCTCTCAGTCCCTCTCACTCAGGGGATATCTGTACACTGACCGTTGTCTCTCAGTCCCTCTCTCTCAGGGCATTTCTGTACACTGACCAGTGACTCTCAGTCCCTCTCTCTCAGGGGGAATTCTGTATACTGACCGGTGTCTCTCAGTACATCTCCCTCAGGGGGATATCTGTACACAGACCGGTGTCACTCAGACCCTCTCTCTCAGGGGTTATCTGTACACTGAATGGTGTCTCTCAGTCCATCTCCCTTTTGGGATATCTGTACACTGACCTGTGTCTCTCTGTCCCTCTCTGTCAGGGGATGTCTGTTCCCTGACCTGTATCTCTCAGTCCCTCTCTCTCATGGGATAT
This sequence comes from Hypanus sabinus, assembly GCF_030144855.1. Taxonomy (NCBI): domain Eukaryota; kingdom Metazoa; phylum Chordata; class Chondrichthyes; order Myliobatiformes; family Dasyatidae; genus Hypanus; species Hypanus sabinus. The sequence goes on along the minus strand of NC_082712.1, from coordinate 88,599,534 downwards.
CTGACACTGACAACTGTATCTCAGTCCCTCTCTGTCAAGGGATGTCTGTACACTGACCGTGTTTATCAGGTGATATCTGTACACTGACCAGTGTGTCTCAGACCCTCTCCCTTAGGGGATATCTGTACACTGACCGGTGTCTCTCTGTCCCTCTCTGTCAGGGGATATCTGTACACAGTCCGGTGTCGCTCTGTCCCTCTCTCTCAGGGGGATATCTGTACACTAATCGGTGTCTCTCAGTCCCTCTCTCTCAGGGGATATCTGCACACTGACCGGTGTCTCTCAGTCCCTCTCTCTCAGGGGGATATATGTACACTGACCGGTTTCTGTCAGTCCCTCTCTCTCAGGGGATATCTGTGCACTGAACGGTGTCTCTCAGTCCCTCTCTCTCAGGGCATATCTGTACACCGACTGGTGTCTCTCAGTCCCTCTCTTTCGTGGGGATATCTGTTCATTGACCTGTGTCTCTCAGGGGATATCAGTACACTGACCGGTGACTCTCAGACCCTTTCTCTCAGGGGATATCGGTACACTGAATGGAGACTCAGTCCCACTCTCTCATGGGATATCTGTACACTGACCGGTGTCTCTCAGTCCCTCTCTCTCAGGGGATACCTGTACACAGACCGGTGTCTCTCAGTCCCTCTCTCTCAAAGGATATCTGTACACTGATCGGTGGCTCTCAGTCCCTCACTCTTCGGGCGATATCTGTGCAGTGACCGGTGTCTCTCAGTTCCACTCTCTTAGGGAATATCTGTACACACACCAGTGTCTCTCAGTTCCTCTCCCTCAGGATATATCTATACACTGACCGGTGTCTCTCAGTCCCTCTCTCACAGGGGATATCTGTACACTGACCAGTGTCTCTCAGTTCCTCTCCCTCAGGATATATCTGTACACTGACCGGTGTCTCTCAGTCCCTCTCTCTCAGGGGATATCTGTACACTGACCGGTGTCTCTCAGTTCCTCTCCCTCAGGATATATCTGTACACTGACCGGTGTCTCTCAGTCCCTCTCTCTCAGGGGATATCTGTACACTGACCGGTGTCTCTCAGTTCCTCTCCCTCAGGGGGATATCTGTACACTGACCGGTGTCTCTCAGTTCCTCTCCCTCAGGGGGATATCTGTACACTGACCGGTGTCTCTCAGTCCCTCTCTCTCAGGGGATATCTGTACACTGACCGGTGTCTCTCAGTTCCTCTCCCTCAGGATATATCTGTACACTGACCAGTGTCTCTCTGTCCCTCTCTCTTAGGATATCTATACACTGACCGGTGTCTCTCAGTCCCTCTGTCTCAGGGGATATCTGCACACTGACCGTTGTCTCTCAGTCCCTCTCTCTCAGTGGGATTTCTGTACACTGATCGGTGTCTCTCAGTCCCTCTCTCTCAGGGGATACCTGTACACTGACAAGTGTCTCTTTGTCCCTGTCGCTCAGGGTGATATCTTTACACGGACAAGTGTCTCTCAGTACATCTCTCTCAGGGGATATCTGTACACTGACCAGTGGCTCTCAGTCCCTGTCTCTCAGGGTGATATCTTTACACTGACAACTGTCTCTCAGTCCCTCTCTCTCAGAGTATATCTGTACACTGACCGGTGTCTCTCAGTCCCTCTCTCTCAGGGAATATCTGTACACTGACCAGTGGCTCTCAGTCCTCCTCTCTCAGGGGGTTTTCTGTACACTGACCAGTGTCACTCTGTCCCTCTCTCTCCGGGAATATCTGTGCACTGACCGGTATCTCTCAGTCCCTCTCTCTCAGGGGGATATCTGTACAGTTACCGGTGTCTCTCAGTCCCTCTCTCTCAGGGGATATCTGTACACTGACCGGTGTCTCTCTGTCTCTCTCTCTCAGGGGGATATCTATACACTGACCGGTGTCTCTCTGTCCCTCTCTCTCAGGGGATATCTGTACACTGACCGTTGTCTCTCTGTCCCTCTCTCTCAGGGGGATATCTATACACTGACCGGTGTCTCTCACCCCCTCTCAATCAGGGGGATATCTGTACCCTGACCGGTGTCTCTCAGTCCCTCTCACTCAGGGGGATATCTGTACACAGACCGTTGTCTCTCTGTCCCTCTCTCTCAGGGGGATATCTATACACTGACCGGTGTCTCTCAGTCCCTCTCAATCAGGGGGATATATGTACACTGACCGGTGTCTCTCAGTCCCTCTCTCTCAGGGGATATCTGTGCACTAAACGGTGTCTCTCAGTCCCTAGCTCTCAGGGCATATCTGTACACCGACTGGTGTCTCTCAATCCCTCTCTTTCATGGGGATATCTGTTCATTGACCTGTGACTCTCAGGGGATATCTGTACACTGACCGGTATCTCTCAGTCCCCCTCTTTCAGGGGATATCGTTACACTGACCGGTGTCTCTCAGTCCCTCTCACTCAGGGGGATATCTGTGCACTAAATGGTGTCTCTCAGTCCCTCTCTCTCAGGGCATATCTATACACCGACTGGTGTCTCTCAATCCCTCTCTTTCGTGGGGATATCTGTTCATTGACCTGTGTCTCTCAGGGGATATATGTACACTAACCGGTGTCTCTCAGTCCCTCTCTCTCAGGGGATATCTGTACACTGACCAGTTTCTGTCAGTCCCTCTCTCTCAGGGGGAATTCTGTACACTATCCGGTGTCTCTCAGTTCCTCTCCCTCAGGATATATCTGTACACTGACCGGTGTCTCTCAGTCCCTCTCTCTCAGGGAATATCTGTACACTGACCAGTGGCTCTCAGTCCTCCTCTCTCAGGGGGTTTTCTGTACACTGACCAGTGTCACTCTGTCCCTCTCTCTCCGGGAATATCTGTGCATTGACCGGTGTCTCTCAGTCCCTCTCTCTCAGGGGATATCTGTACACTGACCGGTGTCTCTCTGTCCCTCTCTCTCAGGGGGATATCTATACACTGACCGGTGTCTCTCTGTCCCTCTCTCTCAGGGGATATCTGTACACTGACCTGTGTCTCTCTGTCCCTCTCTCTCAGGGGGATATCTATACACTGACCGGTGTCTCTCTGTCCCTCTCTCTCAGGGGATATCTGTACACTGACCGGTGTCTCTCAGTCGATCACTCTCAGGGGATACGTGTGAAAAGACCAGTGTCTCTCAGTCCCTCTCTATTTGGATATCTGTACACTGACCTGTGTCTCTCAGTCCAACTCCCTCTGGGGGATATCTGTACACTGACCGGTGTCTCTCAGTCGATCACTCTCAGGGGATACGTGTGAAAAGACCAGTGTCTCTCAGTCCCTCTCTATTTGGATATCTGTACACTGACCTGTGTCTCTCAGTCCAACTCCCTCTGGGGGATATCTGTACACTTACAGGTGTCACTCAGACACTCTCTCTCAGGGCATATCTGTACACTGACCGGTGTCTCTCAGTCCCCCTCTTTCAGGGGATATCGTTACACTGACCGGTGTCTCTCAGTCCCTCTCACTCAGGGGGATATCTGTACACTGACCGGTGTCTCTCAGTCCCTCTCTCTCAGGGGATATCTGTACACATTCCGGTGCCTCTCTGTCCGTCTCTCTCAGGGGGATAACTGTTCACTAATCGGTGTCTGTCAGTCCCTCTCTCTCAGGGCATATCTCTACACCGACTGGTGTCTCTGAGTCCCTCTCTTTCGTGGGGATATCTGTTCATTGACCTGTGTCTCTCAGGGGATATCAGTACACTGACCGGTGACTCTCAGACCCTTTCTCTCAGGGGATATCGGTACACTGAATGGAATCTCTCAGTCCCACTCTCTCAGGGGATATCTGTACACAGACCAGTGTCTCTCAGTCCCTCTCTCTCAGGATATCTGAACACTGACCAGTGTCTCTCAGTCCCTCTCTCTCAGGGCATTTCTGTACACTGACCAGTGACTCTCAGTCCCTCTCTCTCAGGGGGAATTCTGTATACTGACCGGTGTCTCTCAGTACATCTCCCTCAGGGGGATATCTGTACACAGACCGGTGTCACTCAGACCCTCTCTCTCAGGGGATATCCGTATACTGACCGGTGTCTCTCAGTCCCTCTCTCTCAGGGGATATCGGTACACTGAATGGAATCTCTCAGTCCCACTCTCTCAAGGGATATCTGTACACTGACAAGTGTCTCTCAGTCCCTCTCTCTCAGGATATCTGAACACTGACCAGTGACTCTCAGTCCCTCTCTCTCAGGGCATTTCTGTACACTGACCAGTGACTCTCAGTCCCTCTCTCTCAGGGGGAATTCTGTATACTGACCGGTGTCTCTCAGTACATCTCCCTCCGGGGGATATCTGTACACAGACCGGTGTCACTCAGACCCTCTCTCTCAGGGGTTATCTGTACACTGAATGGTGTCTCTCAGTCCATCTCCCTTAGGGGATATCTGTACACTGACCTGTGTCTCTCTGTCCCTCTCTGTCAGGGGATGTCTGTTCCCTGACCTGTATCTCTCAGTCCCTCTCTCTCATGGGATATCTGACACTGACAAGTGTATCTCAGTCCCTCTCTGTCAAGGGATGTCTGTACACTGACCGTGTTTATCAGGGGATATCTGTACACTGACCAGTGTCACTCTGTCCCTCTCTCTCCGGGAATATCTGTGCACTGACCGGTATCTCTCAGTCCCTCTCTCTCAGGGGGATATCTGTACAGTTACCAGTGTCTCTCAGTCCCTCTCTCTCAGGGGATATCTGTACACTGACCGGTGTCTCTCTGTCTCTCTCTCTCAGGGGGATATCTATACACTGACCGGTGTCTCTCTGTCCCTCTCTCTCAGGGGATATCTGTACACTGACCGGTGTCTCTCTGTCCCTCTCACTCAGGGGGATATCTATACACTGACTGGTGTCTCTCTGTCCCTCTCTGTCAAGGGATGTCTGTACACAGACCTGTATCTCTCAGTCCCTCTCTCTCATGGGATATCTGTACACTGACCGGTGTCTCTCAGTCCAACTCCCTCTGGGGGATATCTGTACACTTACAGGTGTCACTCAGACACTCTCTCTCAGGGCATATTTGTACACTGACCGGTGTCTCTCAGTCCCCCTCTTTCAGGGGATATCGTTACACTGACCAGTGTCTCTCAGTCCCTCTCAATCAGGGGATATCTGTACCCTGACCGGTGTCTCTCAGTCCCTCTCACTCAGGGGGATATCTGTACACTGACCGGTGTCTCTCAGTCCCTCTCTCTCAGGGGATATCTGTGCACTAAACGGTGTCTCTCAGTCCCTAGCTCTAAGGGCATATCTGTACACCGACTGGTGTCTCTCAATCCCTCTCTTTCATGGGGATATCTGTTCATTGACCTGTGTCTCTCAGGGGATATCTGTACACTGACCGGTATCTCTCAGTCCCCCTCTTTCAGGGGATATCGTTACACTGACCGGTGTCTCTCAGTCCCTCTCACTCAGGGGGATATCTGTGCACTAAATGGTGTCTCTCAGTCCCTCTCTCTCAGGGCATATCTATACACCGACTGGTGTCTCTCAATCCCTCTCTTTCGTGGGGATATCTGTTCATTGACCTGTGTCTCTCAGGGGATATATGTACACTAACCGGTGTCTCTCAGTCCCTCTCTCTCAGGGGATATCTGTACACTGACCAGTTTCTCTCAGTCCCTCTCTCTCAGGGGGAATTCTGTACACTATCCAGTGTCTCTCAGTTCCTCTCCCTCAGGATATATCTGTAGACTGACCGGTGTCTCTCAGTCCCTCTCTCTCAGGGGATATCTGTACACTGACCGGTGTCTCTCAGTTCCTCTCCCTCAGGATATAACTGTACACAGACCGGTGTCTCTCAGTCCCTCTCTCTCAGGGGATATCTGTACACTAATCGGTGTCTCACAGTCCCTCTCTCTCAGGGGATATCTGCACACTGACCGGTGTCTCTCAGTCCCTCTCACTCAGGGGGATATCTGTACACTGACCAGTGTCTCTCAGTCCCTCTCTCTCAGGGGATATCTGTGCACTAAACGGTGTCTCTCAGTCCCTCTCTCTCAGGGCATATCTGTACACCGACTGGTGTCTCTCAATCCCTCTGTTTCGTGGGGATATCTGTTCATTGACCTGTGTCTCTCAGGGGATATCTGTACACTAACCGGTGTCTCTCAGTCCCTCTCTCTCAGGGGATATGTGTACACTGACCAGTTTCTCTCAGACCCTCTCTCTCAGGGGGAATTCTGTACACTAACCGGTGTCTCTCATTTCCTCTCCCTCAGGATATATCTGTAGACTGACCGGTGTCTCTCAGTCCCTCTCTCTCATGGGATATCTGTACACTGACCGGTGTCTCTCAGTTCCTCTCCCTCAGGATGTATCTGTACACTGACCGGTGTCTGTCAGTCCCTCTCTCTCAGGGGATATCTGTACACTGACCGGTGTCTCTCAGTCCCTCTCTCTCAGGGGATATCTGTGCACTGAACGGTGTCTCTCAGTCCCTCTCTCTCAGGGCATATCTGTACACCGACTGGTGTCTCTCAGTCCCTCTCTTTCGTGGGGATATCTGTTCATTGACCTGTGTCTCTCAGGGGATATCAGTACACTGACCGGTGACTCTCAGACCCTTTCTCTCAGGGGATATCGGTACACTGAATGGAAACTCAGTCCCACTCTCTCATGGGATATCTGTACACTGACCGGTGTCTCTCAGTCCCTCTCTCTCAGGGGATATCTGTACACTGATCGGTGGCTCTCAGTCCCTCACTCTTCGCGCGATATCTGTGCAGTGACCGGTGTCTCTCAGTTCCACACTCTTAGGGAATATCTGTACACACACCGGTGTCTCTCAGTTCCTCTCCCTCAGGATATATCTATACACTGACCGGTGTCTCTCAGTTCCTCTCTCTTAGGGAATATCTGTACACACACCGGTGTACCTCAGTCCCTCTCTCTCAGGGGATATCTGTACACTGACCGGTGTCTCTCAGTCCCTCTCTCTCAGGGGATATCTGTTCACTGACCGGTGTCTGTCAGTCCCTCTCTCTCAGGGGATATCTGTACACTGACCGGTGTCTCTCAGTAACTCTCCCTCAGGATATATCTGTACACTGACCGGTGTCTCTCAGTCCCTCTCTCTCTCAGGGGGATTTCTGTACACCGACCGGTGTCTCTCAGTCCATCTCCCTTAGGGGATATCTGTACACCGACCGGTGTCTCTCTGTCCCCCTCTGTCAAGGGATGTCTGTACACTGACCGGTGTCTCTCAGTCTCTCTCTCTCAGGGAGATTTCTGTACACTGACCGGTGTCTCTCATTCACTCTCACTCAGGGGATATCTGTAAAGTGACCAGTGTCTCTCTGTCCCTCTCTCTTAGGATATCTATACACTGACCGGTGTCTCTCAGTCCCTCTGTCTCAGGGGATATCTGTACACTGACCGTTGTCTCTCAGTCCCTCTCTCTCAGTGGGATTTCTGTACACTGATCGGTGTCTCTCAGACCCTCTCTCTCAGGGGATATCTGTACACTGACAAGTGTCTCTTTGTCCCTGTCGCTCAGGGTGATATCTTTACACGGACAAGTGTCTCTCAGTACCTCTCTCTCAGGGGATATCAGTACACTGACCGGTGACTCTCAGACCCTTTCTCTCAGGGGATATCGGTACACTGAATGGAAACTCAGTCCCACTGTCTCATGGGATATCTGTACACTGACCGGTGTCTCTCAGTCCCTCTCTCTCAGGGGATACCTGTACACTGACCGGTGTCTCTCAGTCCCTCTCTCTCAAAGGATATCTGTACACTGATCGGTGGCTCTCAGTCCCTCACTCTTCGCGCGATATCTGTGCAGTGACCGGATTCTCTCAGTTCCACACTCTTAGGGAATATCTGTACACACACCGGTGTCTCTCAGTTCCTCTCCCTCAGGATATATCTATACACTGACCGGTGTCTCTCAGTTCCTCTCTCTTAGGGAATATCTGTACACACACCGTTGTACCTCAGTCCCTCTCTCTCAGGGGATATCTGTACACTGACCGGTGTCTGTCAGTCCCTCTCTCTCAGGGGATATCTGTACACTGACAGGTGTCTCTCAGTAACTCTCCCTCAGGATATATCTGTACACTGACCGGTGTCTCTCATTCACTCTCACTCAGGGGATATCTGTAAAGTGACCAGAGTCTCTCTGCCCCTCTCTCTTAGGATATCTATTCACTGACCGGTGTCTCTCAGTCCCTCTGTCTCAGGGGATATCTGTACACTGACCGTTGTCTCTCAGTCCCTCTCTCTCAGTGGGATTTCTGTACACTGATCGGTGTCTCTCAGTCCCTCTCTCTCAGGGGATATCTGTACACTGACAAGTGTCTCTTTGTCCCTGTCGCTCAGGGTGATATCTTTACACGGACAAGTGTCTCTCAGTACCTCTCTCTCAGGGGATATCTGTACACTGACCGGTGTCTCGCTGGGAATATCTGTACACTGACTGGTGTCTCTCAGTCCCTGTCTCTCAGGGTGATATCTTTACACTGACAACTGTCTCTCAGTCCCTCTCTCTCAGGGAATATCTGTACACTGACCAGTGGCTCTCAGCCCTCCTCTCTCAGGGGGTTTTCTGTACACTGACCAGTGTCACTCTGTCCCTCTCTCTCCGGGAATATCTGTGCACTGACCGGTATCTCTCAGTCCCTCTCTCTCAGGGGGATATCTGTACAGTTACCGGTGTCTCTCAGTCCCTCTCTCTCAGGGGATATCTGTACACTGACCGGTGTCTCTCTGTCCCTCTCTCTCAGGGGGATATCTATACACTGACCGGTGTCTCTCTGTCCCTCTCTCCCAGGGGATATCTGTACACTGACCAGTGTCTCTCTGTCCCTCTCTCTCAGGGGGATATCTATACACTGACTGGTGTCTCTCTGTCCCTCTCTGTCAAGGGATGTCTGTACACAGACCTGTATCTCTCAGTCCCTCTCTCTCATGGGATATCTGTACACTGACCGGTGTCTCTCAGTCCAACTCCCTCTGGGGGATATCTGTACACTGACCGGTGTCTCTCAGTCCCTCTCTCTCAGGGGATATCTGTGCACTAAACGGTGTCTCTCAGTCCCTCTCTCTCAGGGCATATCTGTACACCGACTGGTGTCTCTCAATCCCTCTCTTTCGTGGGGATATCTGTTCATTGACCTGTGTCTCTCAGGGGATATCTGTACACTGACTGGTATCTCTCAGTCCCCCTCTTTCAGGGGATATCGTTACACTGACCGGTGTCTCTCAGTCCCTCTCACTCAGGGGGATATCTGTGCACTAAACGGTGTCTCTCAGTCCCTCTCTCTCAGGGCATAACTATACACCGACTGGTGTCTCTCAATCCCTCTCTTTCGTGGGGATATCTGTTCATTGACCTGTGTCTCTCAGCGGATATATGTACACTAACCGGTGTCTCTCAGTCCCTCTCTCTCAGGGGATATCTGTACACTGACCAGTTTCTCTCAGTCCCTCTCTCTCAGGGGGAATTCTGTACACTAACCGGTGTCTCTCAGTTCCTCTCCCTCAGGATATATCTGTAGACTGACCGGTGTCTCTCAGTCCCTCTCTCTCAGGGGATATCTGTACACTGACCGGTGTCTCTCAGTTCCTCTCCCTCAGGATATATCTGTACACAGACCGGTGTCTCTCAGTCCCTCTCTCTCAGGGGATATCTGTACACTAATTAGTGTCTCACAGTCCCTCTCTCTCAGGGGATATCTGCACACTGACCGGTGTCTCTCAGTCCCTCTCACTCAGGGGGATATCTGTACACTGACCGGTGTCTGTCAGTCCCTCTCTCTCAGGATATATCTGTACACTGACCGGTGTCTCTCAGTTCCTCTCCCTCAGGATATATCTGTACACTGATCGGTGTCTCTCAGTCCCTCTCTCTCACAGGATATCTGTACACTGACCGGTGTCTCTCAGTCCCTCTCTCTCTCAGGGGGATTTCTGTACACCGACCGGTGTCTCTCAGTACATCTCCCTTAGGGGATATCTGTACACCGACCGGTGTCTCTCTGTCCCCCTCTGTCAGGGGATGTCTGTACCCTGACCTGTATCTCTCAGTCCCTCTCTCTCATGGGATATCTGACACTGACAATTGTCTCTCAGTCCCTCTCTGTCAAGGGATGTCTGTACACTGACCGTGTTTATCAGGTGATATCTGTGCACTGACCAGTGTGTCTCAGACCCTCTCCCTTAGGGGATATCTGTACACTGACCGGTGTCTCTCTGTCCCTCTCTTTCAGGGGATATCTGTACATAGTCCGGTGCCTCTCTGTCCATATCTCTCAGGGGGATGACTGTTCACTAATCGGTGTCTCTCAGTCCCTCTCTCTCAGGGCATATCTGTACACCGACTGGTGTCTCTCAGTCCCTCTCTTTCGTGGGGATATCTGTTCATTGACCTGTGTCTCTCAGGGGATATCAGTACACTGACCGGTGACTCTCAGACCCTTTCTCTCAGGGGATATCGGTACACTGAATGGAGACTCAGTCCCACTCTCTCTTGGGATATCTGTACACTGACCGGTGTCTCTCAGTCCCTCTCTCTCAGGGGATACCTGTACACTGACCGGTGTCTCTCAGTCCCTCTCTCTCAAAGGATATCTGTACATTGATCGGTGGCTCTCAGTCCCTCACTCTTCGGGCGATATCTATACACTGACCGGTGTCTCTCAGTTCCTCTCTCTTAGGGAATATCTGTACACACACCGGTGTCCCTCAGTCCCTCTCTCTCAGGGGATATCTGTACACTGACCAGTGTCTCTCAGTTCCTCTCCCTCAGGATATATCTGTACACTGACCGGTGTCTCTCAGTTCCTCTCCCTCAGGATATATCTGTACACTGACCGGTGTCTGTCAGTCCCTCTCTCTCAGGGGATATCTGTACACTGACCGGTGTCTCTCAGTTCCTCTCCCTCAGGATATATCTGTACACTGATCGGTGTCTCTCAGTCCCTCTCTCTCAGAGGATATCTGTACACTGACCGGTGTCTCTCAGTCCCTCTCTCTCTCAGGGGGATTTCTTTACACCGACCGGTGTCTCTCAGTCCATCTCCCTTAGGGGATATCTGTACACCGACCGGTGTCTCTCTGTCCCCCTCTGTCAGGGGATGTCTGTACACTGACCGGTGTCTCTCAGTCTCTCTCTCTCCGGGGGATTTCTGTACACTGACCGGTGTCTCTCATTCACTCTCACTCAGGGGATATCTGTAAAGTGACCAGTGTCTCTCTGTCCCCCTCTCTTAGGATATCTATACACTGACTGGTGTCTCTCAGTCCCTCTGTCTCAGGGGATATCTGTACACTGACCGTTGTCTCTCAGTCCCTCTCTCTCAGTGGGATTTCTGTACACTGATCGGTGTCTCTCAGTCCGTCTCGCTCAGGGGATATCTGTACACTGACAAGTGTCTCTCAGTACCTCTCTCTCAGGGGATATCTGTACACTGACCGGTGTCTCGCCGGGAATATCTGTACACTGACCGTTGTCTCTCAGTCCCTCTCTCTCAGAGTATATCTGTACACTGACCGGTGTCTCTCAGTCCCTCTCTCTCAGGGAATATCTGTACACTGACCAGTGGCTCTCAGTCCTCCGCTCTCAGGGGGTTTTCTGTACACTGACCAGTGTCACTCTGTCCCTCTCTCTCCGGGAATATCTGTGCACTGACCGGTGTCTCTCAGTCCCTCTCTCTCAGGGGGATATCTGTACAGTTACCGGTGTCTCTCAGTCCCTCTCTCTCAGGGGGATATCTATACACTGACCGGTGTCTCTCTGTCCCTCTCTCTCAGGGGATATCTGTACACTGACCGGTGTCTCTCTGTCCCTCTCTCTCAGGGGGATATCTATACACTGACTGGTGTCTCTCTGTCCCTCTCTGTCAAGGGATGTCTGTACACAGACCTGTATCTCTCAGTCCCTCTCTCTCATGGGATATCTGTACACTGACAGGTGTCTCTCAGTCGATCTCTCTCAGGGGATTCCTGTGCAAAGACCAGTGTCTCTCAGTCCCTCTCTATTTGGATATCTGTTCACTGACCGGTGTCTCTCAGTCCAACTCCCTCTGGGGGATATCTGTACACTTACAGGTGTCACTCAGACACTCTCTCTCAGGGCATATCTGTACACTGACCGGTGTCTCTCAGTCCCCCTCTTTCAGGGGATATCGTTACACTGACCGGTGTCTCTCAGTCCCTCTCACTCAGGGGGATATCTGTACACTGACCGGTGTCTCTCAGTCCCTCTCACTCAGGGGGATATCTGTACTCTGACCAGTGTCTCTCAGTTCCTCTCCCTCAGGATATATCTGTACACTGACCGGTGTCTGTCAGTCCCTCTCTCTCAGGGGATATCTGTACACTGACCGGTGTCTCTCAGTTCCTCTCCCTCAGGATATATCTGGACACTGATCGGTGTCTCTCAGTCCCTCTCTCTCTCAGGGGGATTTCTGTACACCGACCGGTGTCTCTCAGTCTATCTCCTTTAGGGGATATCTGTACACCGACCGGTGTCTCTCTGTCCCCCTCTGTCAGGGGATGTCTGTACACTGACCGGTGTCTCTCAGTCTCTCTCTCTCAGGGGGAGATCTGTACACTGACCGGTGTCTCTCATTCACTCTCATTCAGGGGATATCTGTAAAGTGACCAGTGTCTCTCTGTCCCTCTCTCTTAGGATATCTATACACTGACCGGTGTCTCTCAGTCCCTCTGTTTCAGGGGATATCTGTACACTGACCGTTGTCTCTCAGTCCCTCTCTCTCAGTGGGATTTCAGTACACTGATCGGTGTCTCTCAGTCCCTCTCGCTCAGGGGATACCTTTACACTGACCGGTGTCTCTCAGTCCCTCTCTCTCAAAGGATATCTGTACACTGATCGGTGGCTCTCAGTCCCTCACTCTTCGGGCGATATCTATACACTGACCGGTGTCTCTCAGTTCCTCTCTCTTAGGGAATATCTGTACACACACCGGTGTCCCTCAGTCCCTCTCTCTCAGGGAATATCTGTACACTGACCGGTGTCTCTCAGTTCCTCTCTCTTAGGGAATATCTGTACACACACCGGTGTCTCTCAGTTCCTCTCCCTCAGGATATATCTGTACACTGACCGGTGTCTCTCAGTCCCTCTCTCTCAGGGGATATCTGTACACTGACCGGTGTCTCTCAGTTCCTCTCCCTCAGGATATATCTGTACACTGACCGGTGTCTGTCAGTCCCTCTCTCTCAGGGGATATCTGTACACTGACCGGTGTCTCTCAGTTCCTCTCCCTCAGGATATATCTGTACACTGATCGGTGTCTCTCAGTCCCTCTCTCTCAGAGGATATCTGTACACTGACCGGTGTCTCTCAGTCCCTCTCTCTCTCAGGGGGATTTCTGTACACCGACCGGTGTCTCTCAGTCCATCTCCCTTAGGGGATATCTGTACACCGACCGGTGTCTCTCTGTCCCTCTCTCTTAGGATATCTATACACTGACCGGTGTCTCTCAGTCCCTCTCTCTCAGTGGGATTTCTGTACACTGATCGGTGTCTCTCAGTCCCTCTGGCTCAGGGGATATCTGTACACTGACAAGTGTCTCTTTGTCCCTGTGGCTCAGGGTGATATCTTTACACGGACAAGTGTCTCTCAGTACCTCTCTCTCAGGGGATATCTGTACACTGACCGGTGTCTGGCCGGGAATATCTGTACACTGACTGGTGTCTCTCAGTCCCTGTCTCTCAGGGAATATCTGTACACTGACCAGTGGCTCTCAGTCCTCCTCTCTCAGGGGTTTTTCTGTACACTGACCAGTGTCACTCTGTCCCTCTCTCTCCGGGAATGTCTGTACACTGACCAGTCTCTCTCAGTCCCTCTGTCTCAGGGGATATCTGTACACTGACCGGTGTCTCTCAGTTCCTCTCCATCAGGATATATCTGTACACTGACTGGTGTCTGTCAGTCCCTCTCTCTCAGGGGATATCTGTGCACTAAACGGTGTCTCTCAGTCCCTATCTCTCAGGGCATATCTGTACACCGACTGGTGTCTCTCAGTCCCGCTCTTTCGTGGGGATATCTGTTCATTGACCTGTGTCTCTCAGGGGATATCAGTACACTGACCGGTGACTCTCAGACCCTTTCTCTCAGGGGATATCGGTATACTGAATGGAGTCTCTCAGTCCCACTCTCTCAGGGGATATCTGTGCACTGAACGGTGTCTCTCAGTCCCTCTCTCTCAGGGCATATCTGTACACTTACAGGTGTCACTCAGACACACTCTCTCAGGGCATATCTGTACACTGACCAGTTTCTCTTAGTCCCTCTCTCTCAGGGGATACCTGTACACTGACCGGTATCTCTCAGTCCCTCTCTCTCAAAGGATATCTGTACACAGATCGGTGGCTCTCAGTCCCTCACTCTTCGGGCGATATCTATACACTGACCGGTGTCTCTCAGTTCCTCTCTCTTAGGGAATATCTGTACACACACCGGTGTCCCTCAGTCCCTCTCTCTCAGGGGATATCTGTACACTGACCGGTGTCTCTCAGTTCCTCTCCCTCAGGATATATCTGTACACTGACCGGTGTCTCTCAGTCCCTCTCTCTCAGGGGATATCTGTACACTGACCGGTGTCTCTCGGATCCTCTCCCTCAGGATATATCTGTACACTGACCGGTGTCTCTCAGTTCCTCTCCCTCAGGATATATCTGTACACTGACCGGTGTCTGTCAGTCCCTCTCTCTCAGGATATATCTGTACACTGATCGGTGTCTCTCAGTCCCTCTCTCTCACAGGATATCTGTACACTGACCGGTGTCTCTCAGTCCCTCTCTCTCTCAGGGGGATTTCTGTACACCGACCGGTGTCTCTCAGTACATCTCCCTTAGGGGATATCTGTACACCGACCGGTGCCTCTCTGTCCACCTCTGTCAGGGGATGTCTGTACACTGACCGGTGTCTCTCAGTCTCTCTCTCTCAGGGGGATTTCTGTACACTGGCCGGTGTCTCTCATTCACTCTCACTCAGGGGATATCTGTAAAGTGACCAGTGTCTCTCTGTCCCTCTCTCTTAGGATATCTATACACTGACCGGTGTCTCTCAGTCCCTCTGTCTCAGGGGATATCTGTACACTGATCGTTGTCTCTCAGTCCCTCTCTCTCAGTGGGATTTCTGTACACTGATCGGTGTCTCTCAGTCCCTCTCGCTCAGGGGATATCTGTACACTGACAAGTGTCTCTTTGTCCCTGTCGCTCAGGGTGATATCTTTACACGGACAAGTGTCTCTCAGTACCTCTCTCTCAGGGGATATCTGTACACTGACCGGTGTCTCGCCGGGAATATCTGTACACTGACTGGTGTCTCTTAGTCCCTGTCTCTCAGGGAATATCTGTACACTGACCAGTGGCTCTCAGTCCTCCTCTCTCAGGGGGTTTTCTGTACACTGACCAGTGTCACTCTGTCCCACTCTCTCCGGGAATATCTGTACACTGACCAGTCTCTCTCAGTCCCTGTCTCTCAGAGTATATCTGTACAGTTACCGGTGTCTCTCAGTCCCTCTCTCTCAGGGGATATCTGTACACTGACCGGTGTCTCTCTGTCCCTCTCTCCCAGGGGGAATTCTGTACACTAACCGGTGTCTCTCAGTTCCTCTCCCTCCGGATATATCTGTAGACTGACCGGTGTCTCTCAGTCCCTCTCTCTCAGGGGATATCTGTACACTGACCGGTGTCTCTCAATTCCTCTCCCTCAGGATATATCTGTACACAGACCGGTGTCTCTCAGTCCCTCTCTCTCAGGGGATATCTGTACACTAATTGGTGTCTCTCAGTCCCTCTCACTCAGGGGGATATCTGTACACTGACCGGTGTCTCTCAGTCCCTCTCTCTCAGGGGATATCTGTGCACTAAACGGTGTCTCTCAGTCCCTCTCTCTCAGGGGATATCTGTACACTAACCGGTGTCTCTCAGTTCCTCTCCCTCAGGATATATCTGTAGACTGACCGGTGTATCTCAGTCCCTCTCTCTCAGGGGATATCTGTACACTGACCGGTGTCTCTCAGTTCCTCTCCCTCAGGATATATCTGTACACTGACCGGTGTCTGTCAGTCCCTCTCTCTCAGGGGATATCTGTACACTGACCGGTCTCTCTCAGTTCCTCTCCCTCAGGATATATCTGTAGACTGACCGGTGTATCTCAGTCCCTCTCTCTCAGGGGATATCTGTACACTAACCGGTGTCTCTCAGTTCCTCTCCCTCAGGATATATCTGTAGACTGACCGGTGTATCTCAGTCCCTCTCTCTCAGGGGATATCTGTACACTGACCGGTCTCTCTCAGTCCATCTCCCTTAGGGGATGTCTGTACACTGACCGGTGTCTCTCAGTCCCTCTCTCTCTCAGGGGGATTTCTGTACACTGACCGGTGTCTCTCAGTCCCTCTGTCTCAGGGGATATCTGTACACTGACCGGTGTCTCTCAGTTCCTCTCCATCATGATATATCTGTACACTGACTGGTGGCTGTCAGTCCCTCTCTCTCAGGGGATATCTGTGCACTAAACGGTGTCTCTCAGTCCCTATCTCTCAGGGCATATCTGTACACCGACTGGTGTCTCTCAGTCCCGCTCTTTCGTGGGGATATCTGTTCATTGACCTGTGTCTCTCAGGGGATATCAGTACACTGACCGGTGACTCTCAGACCCTTTCTCTCAGGGGATATCGGTATACTGAATGGAGTCTCTCAGTCCCACTCTCTCAGGGGATATCTGTGCACTGAACGGTGTCTCTCAGTCCCTCTCTCTCAGGGCATATCTGTACACTTACAGGTGTCACTCAGACACACTCTCTCAGGGCATATCTGTACACTGACCAGTTTCTCTTAGTCCCTCTCTCTCAGGGGATACCTGTACACTGACCGGTATCTCTCAGTCCCTCTCTCTCAAAGGATATCTGTACACAGATCGGTGGCTCTCAGTCCCTCACTCTTCGGGCGATATCTATACACTGACCGGTGTCTCTCAGTTCCTCTCTCTTAGGGAATATCTGTACACACACCGGTGTCCCTCAGTCCCTCTCTCTCAGGGGATATCTGTACACTGACCGGTGTCTCTCAGTCCCTCTCTCTCAGGGGATATCTGTACACTGACCGGTGTCTCTCAGTCCCTCTCTCTCACGGGATATCTGTACACTGACCGGTGTCTCTCAGTTCCTCTCCCTCAGGATATATCTGTACACTGACCAGAGTCTCTCAGTCCCTGTCTCTCAGGAAATATCTGTACACTGACCGGTGTCTCTCAATCCTTCTATCTCAGGGGGAATTCTGTACCCTGTGCGGTGTCTCTCAGTCCCTCTCTGTCAGGGGATACCTGTGCAAAGACAAGTGTCTCTCAGTCTCTCTCTCTCAGGGGATATCTGTACACTGACCGGTGTCTCTCAGTTCCTCTCCCTCAGGATATCTGAACACTGATCGGTGTCTCTCAGTCCCTCTCTCTCACAGGATATCTGTACACTGATCGGTGTCTCTCAGTCCCTCTCTCTCACAGGATATCTGTACACTGACCGGTGTCTCTCAGTCCCACTCTCTCTCAGGGGGATTTCTGTACACCGACCGGTGTCTCTCAGTACATCTCCCTTAGGGGATATCTGTACACCGACCGGTGCCTCTCTGTCCACCTCTGTCAGGGGATGTCTGTACACTGACCGGTGTCTCTCAGTCTCTCTCTCTCAGGGGGATTTCTGTACACTGACCGGTGTCTCTCAGTCCCTCTCTCTCTCAGGGGGATTTCTTTACACCGACCGGTGTCTCTCAGTCCATCTCCCTTAGGGGATATCTGTACACCGACCGGTGTCTCTCTGTCCCCCTCTGTCAGGGGATGTCTGTACACTGACCGGTGTCTCTCAGTCTCTCTCTCTCCGGGGGATTTCTGTACACTGACCGGTGTCTCTCATTCACTCTCACTCAGGGGATATCTGTAAAGTGACCAGTGTCTCTCTGTCCCCCTCTCTTAGGATATCTATACACTGACTGGTGTCTCTCAGTCCCTCTGTCTCAGGGGATATCTGTACACTGACCGTTGTCTCTCAGTCCCTCTCTCTCAGTGGGATTTCTGCACACTGATCGGTGTCTCTCAGTCCGTCTCGCTCAGGGGATATCTGTACACTGACAAGTGTCTCTCAGTACCTCTCTCTCAGGGGATATCTGTACACTGACCGGTGTCTCGCCGGGAATATCTGTACACTGACCGTTGTCTCTCAGTCCCTCTCTCTCAGAGTATATCTGTACACTGACCGGTGTCTCTCAGTCCCTCTCTCTCAGGGAATATCTGTACACTGACCAGTGGCTCTCAGTCCTCCGCTCTCAGGGGGTTTTCTGTACACTGACCAGTGTCACTCTGTCCCTCTCTCTCCGGGAATATCTGTGCACTGACCGGTGTCTCTCAGTCCCTCTCTCTCAGGGGGATATCTGTACAGTTACCGGTGTCTCTCAGTCCCTCTCTCTCAGGGGGATATCTATACACTGACCGGTGTCTCTCTGTCCCTCTCTCTCAGGGGATATCTGTACACTGACCGGTGTCTCTCTGTCCCTCTCTCTCAGGGGGATATCTATACACTGACTGGTGTCTCTCTGTCCCTCTCTGTCAAGGGATGTCTGTACACAGACCTGTATCTCTCAGTCCCTCTCTCTCATGGGATATCTGTACACTGACAGGTGTCTCTCAGTCGATCTCTCTCAGGGGATTCCTGTGCAAAGACCAGTGTCTCTCAGTCCCTCTCTATTTGGATATCTGTTCACTGACCGGTGTCTCTCAGTCCAACTCCCTCTGGGGGATATCTGTACACTTACAGGTGTCACTCAGACACTCTCTCTCAGGGCATATCTGTACACTGACCGGTGTCTCTCAGTCCCCCTCTTTCAGGGGATATCGTTACACTGACCGGTGTCTCTCAGTCCCTCTCACTCAGGGGGATATCTGTACACTGACCGGTGTCTCTCAGTCCCTCTCACTCAGGGGGATATCTGTACTCTGACCAGTGTCTCTCAGTTCCTCTCCCTCAGGATATATCTGTACACTGACCGGTGTCTGTCAGTCCCTCTCTCTCAGGGGATATCTGTACACTGACCGGTGTCTCTCAGTTCCTCTCCCTCAGGATATATCTGGACACTGATCGGTGTCTCTCAGTCCCTCTCTCTCTCAGGGGGATTTCTGTACACCGACCGGTGTCTCTCAGTCTATCTCCTTTAGGGGATATCTGTACACCGACCGGTGTCTCTCTGTCCCCCTCTGTCAGGGGATGTCTGTACACTGACCGGTGTCTCTCAGTCTCTCTCTCTCAGGGGGAGATCTGTACACTGACCGGTGTCTCTCATTCACTCTCATTCAGGGGATATCTGTAAAGTGACCAGTGTCTCTCTGTCCCTCTCTCTTAGGATATCTATACACTGACCGGTGTCTCTCAGTCCCTCTGTTTCAGGGGATATCTGTACACTGACCGTTGTCTCTCAGTCCCTCTCTCTCAGTGGGATTTCAGTACACTGATCGGTGTCTCTCAGTCCCTCTCTCTCAGAGGATATCTGTACACTGACCGGTGTCTCTCAGTCCCTCTCTCTCTCAGGGGGATTTCTGTACACCGACCGGTGTCTCTCAGTCCATCTCCCTTAGGGGATATCTGTACACCGACCGGTGTCTCTCAGTCCCTCTCTCTCAAAGGATATCTGTACACTGATCGGTGGCTCTCAGTCCCTCACTCTTCGGGCGATATCTATACACTGACCGGTGTCTCTCAGTTCCTCTCTCTTAGGGAATATCTGTACACACACCGGTGTCCCTCAGTCCCTCTCTCTCAGGGAATATCTGTACACTGACCGGTGTCTCTCAGTTCCTCTCTCTTAGGGAATATCTGTACACACACCGGTGTCTCTCAGTTCCTCTCCCTCAGGATATATCTGTACACTGACCGGTGTCTCTCAGTCCCTCTCTCTCAGGGGATATCTGTACACTGACCGGTGTCTCTCAGTTCCTCTCCCTCAGGATATATCTGTACACTGACCGGTGTCTGTCAGTCCCTCTCTCTCAGGGGATATCTGTACACTGACCGGTGTCTCTCAGTTCCTCTCCCTCAGGATATATCTGTACACTGATCGGTGTCTCTCAGTCCCTCTCTCTCAGAGGATATCTGTACACTGACCGGTGTCTCTCAGTCCCTCTCTCTCTCAGGGGGATTTCTGTACACCGACCGGTGTCTCTCAGTCCATCTCCCTTAGGGGATATCTGTACACCGACCGGTGTCTCTCTGTCCCTCTCTCTTAGGATATCTATACACTGACCGGTGTCTCTCAGTCCCTCTCTCTCAGTGGGATTTCTGTACACTGATCGGTGTCTCTCAGTCCCTCTGGCTCAGGGGATATCTGTACACTGACAAGTGTCTCTTTGTCCCTGTGGCTCAGGGTGATATCTTTACACGGACAAGTGTCTCTCAGTACCTCTCTCTCAGGGGATATCTGTACACTGACCGGTGTCTGGCCGGGAATATCTGTACACTGACTGGTGTCTCTCAGTCCCTGTCTCTCAGGGAATATCTGTACACTGACCAGTGGCTCTCAGTCCTCCTCTCTCAGGGGTTTTTCTGTACACTGACCAGTGTCACTCTGTCCCTCTCTCTCCGGGAATGTCTGTACACTGACCAGTCTCTCTCAGTCCCTCTGTCTCAGGGGATATCTGTACACTGACCGGTGTCTCTCAGTTCCTCTCCATCAGGATATATCTGTACACTGACTGGTGTCTGTCAGTCCCTCTCTCTCAGGGGATATCTGTGCACTAAACGGTGTCTCTCAGTCCCTATCTCTCAGGGCATATCTGTACACCGACTGGTGTCTCTCAGTCCCGCTCTTTCGTGGGGATATCTGTTCATTGACCTGTGTCTCTCAGGGGATATCAGTACACTGACCGGTGACTCTCAGACCCTTTCTCTCAGGGGATATCGGTATACTGAATGGAGTCTCTCAGTCCCACTCTCTCAGGGGATATCTGTGCACTGAACGGTGTCTCTCAGTCCCTCTCTCTCAGGGCATATCTGTACACTTACAGGTGTCACTCAGACACACTCTCTCAGGGCATATCTGTACACTGACCAGTTTCTCTTAGTCCCTCTCTCTCAGGGGATACCTGTACACTGACCGGTATCTCTCAGTCCCTCTCTCTCAAAGGATATCTGTACACAGATCGGTGGCTCTCAGTCCCTCACTCTTCGGGCGATATCTATACACTGACCGGTGTCTCTCAGTTCCTCTCTCTTAGGGAATATCTGTACACACACCGGTGTCCCTCAGTCCCTCTCTCTCAGGGGATATCTGTACACTGACCGGTGTCTCTCAGTTCCTCTCCCTCAGGATATATCTGTACACTGACCGGTGTCTCTCAGTCCCTCTCTCTCAGGGGATATCTGTACACTGACCGGTGTCTCTCGGATCCTCTCCCTCAGGATATATCTGTACACTGACCGGTGTCTCTCAGTTCCTCTCCCTCAGGATATATCTGTACACTGACCGGTGTCTGTCAGTCCCTCTCTCTCAGGATATATCTGTACACTGATCGGTGTCTCTCAGTCCCTCTCTCTCACAGGATATCTGTACACTGACCGGTGTCTCTCAGTCCCTCTCTCTCTCAGGGGGATTTCTGTACACCGACCGGTGTCTCTCAGTACATCTCCCTTAGGGGATATCTGTACACCGACCGGTGCCTCTCTGTCCACCTCTGTCAGGGGATGTCTGTACACTGACCGGTGTCTCTCAGTCTCTCTCTCTCAGGGGGATTTCTGTACACTGGCCGGTGTCTCTCATTCACTCTCACTCAGGGGATATCTGTAAAGTGACCAGTGTCTCTCTGTCCCTCTCTCTTAGGATATCTATACACTGACCGGTGTCTCTCAGTCCCTCTGTCTCAGGGGATATCTGTACACTGATCGTTGTCTCTCAGTCCCTCTCTCTCAGTGGGATTTCTGTACACTGATCGGTGTCTCTCAGTCCCTCTCGCTCAGGGGATATCTGTACACTGACAAGTGTCTCTTTGTCCCTGTCGCTCAGGGTGATATCTTTACACGGACAAGTGTCTCTCAGTACCTCTCTCTCAGGGGATATCTGTACACTGACCGGTGTCTCGCCGGGAATATCTGTACACTGACTGGTGTCTCTTAGTCCCTGTCTCTCAGGGAATATCTGTACACTGACCAGTGGCTCTCAGTCCTCCTCTCTCAGGGGGTTTTCTGTACACTGACCAGTGTCACTCTGTCCCACTCTCTCCGGGAATATCTGTACACTGACCAGTCTCTCTCAGTCCCTGTCTCTCAGAGTATATCTGTACAGTTACCGGTGTCTCTCAGTCCCTCTCTCTCAGGGGATATCTGTACACTGACCGGTGTCTCTCTGTCCCTCTCTCCCAGGGGGAATTCTGTACACTAACCGGTGTCTCTCAGTTCCTCTCCCTCCGGATATATCTGTAGACTGACCGGTGTCTCTCAGTCCCTCTCTCTCAGGGGATATCTGTACACTGACCGGTGTCTCTCAATTCCTCTCCCTCAGGATATATCTGTACACAGACCGGTGTCTCTCAGTCCCTCTCTCTCAGGGGATATCTGTACACTAATTGGTGTCTCTCAGTCCCTCTCACTCAGGGGGATATCTGTACACTGACCGGTGTCTCTCAGTCCCTCTCTCTCAGGGGATATCTGTGCACTAAACGGTGTCTCTCAGTCCCTCTCTCTCAGGGGATATCTGTACACTAACCGGTGTCTCTCAGTTCCTCTCCCTCAGGATATATCTGTAGACTGACCGGTGTATCTCAGTCCCTCTCTCTCAGGGGATATCTGTACACTGACCGGTGTCTCTCAGTTCCTCTCCCTCAGGATATATCTGTACACTGACCGGTGTCTGTCAGTCCCTCTCTCTCAGGGGATATCTGTACACTGACCGGTCTCTCTCAGTTCCTCTCCCTCAGGATATATCTGTAGACTGACCGGTGTATCTCAGTCCCTCTCTCTCAGGGGATATCTGTACACTAACCGGTGTCTCTCAGTTCCTCTCCCTCAGGATATATCTGTAGACTGACCGGTGTATCTCAGTCCCTCTCTCTCAGGGGATATCTGTACACTGACCGGTCTCTCTCAGTCCATCTCCCTTAGGGGATGTCTGTACACTGACCGGTGTCTCTCAGTCCCTCTCTCTCTCAGGGGGATTTCTGTACACTGACCGGTGTCTCTCAGTCCCTCTGTCTCAGGGGATATCTGTACACTGACCGGTGTCTCTCAGTTCCTCTCCATCATGATATATCTGTACACTGACTGGTGGCTGTCAGTCCCTCTCTCTCAGGGGATATCTGTGCACTAAACGGTGTCTCTCAGTCCCTATCTCTCAGGGCATATCTGTACACCGACTGGTGTCTCTCAGTCCCGCTCTTTCGTGGGGATATCTGTTCATTGACCTGTGTCTCTCAGGGGATATCAGTACACTGACCGGTGACTCTCAGACCCTTTCTCTCAGGGGATATCGGTATACTGAATGGAGTCTCTCAGTCCCACTCTCTCAGGGGATATCTGTGCACTGAACGGTGTCTCTCAGTCCCTCTCTCTCAGGGCATATCTGTACACTTACAGGTGTCACTCAGACACACTCTCTCAGGGCATATCTGTACACTGACCAGTTTCTCTTAGTCCCTCTCTCTCAGGGGATACCTGTACACTGACCGGTATCTCTCAGTCCCTCTCTCTCAAAGGATATCTGTACACAGATCGGTGGCTCTCAGTCCCTCACTCTTCGGGCGATATCTATACACTGACCGGTGTCTCTCAGTTCCTCTCTCTTAGGGAATATCTGTACACACACCGGTGTCCCTCAGTCCCTCTCTCTCAGGGGATATCTGTACACTGACCGGTGTCTCTCAGTCCCTCTCTCTCAGGGGATATCTGTACACTGACCGGTGTCTCTCAGTCCCTCTCTCTCACGGGATATCTGTACACTGACCGGTGTCTCTCAGTTCCTCTCCCTCAGGATATATCTGTACACTGACCAGAGTCTCTCAGTCCCTGTCTCTCAGGAAATATCTGTACACTGACCGGTGTCTCTCAATCCTTCTATCTCAGGGGGAATTCTGTACCCTGTGCGGTGTCTCTCAGTCCCTCTCTGTCAGGGGATACCTGTGCAAAGACAAGTGTCTCTCAGTCTCTCTCTCTCAGGGGATATCTGTACACTGACCGGTGTCTCTCAGTTCCTCTCCCTCAGGATATCTGAACACTGATCGGTGTCTCTCAGTCCCTCTCTCTCACAGGATATCTGTACACTGATCGGTGTCTCTCAGTCCCTCTCTCTCACAGGATATCTGTACACTGACCGGTGTCTCTCAGTCCCTCTCTCTCTCAGGGGGATTTCTGTACACCGACCGGTGTCTCTCAGTACATCTCCCTTAGGGGATATCTGTACACCGACCGGTGCCTCTCTGTCCACCTCTGTCAGGGGATGTCTGTACACTGACCGGTGTCTCTCAGTCTCTCTCTCTCAGGGGGATTTCTGTACACTGGCCGGTGTCTCTCATTCACTCTCACTCAGGGGATATCTGTAAAGTGACCAGTGTCTCTCTGTCCCTCTCTCTTAGGATATCTATACACTGACCGGTGTCTCTCAGTCCCTCTCTCTCAGTGGGATTTCTGTACACTGATCGGTGTCTCTCAGTCCCTCTCGCTCAGGGGATATCTGTACACTGACAAGTGTCTCTTTGTCCCTGTCGCTCAGGGTGATATCTTTACACGGACAAGTGTCTCTCAGTACCTCTCTCTCAGGGGATATCTGTACACTGACCGGTGTCTCGCCGGGAATATCTGTACACTGACTGGTGTCTCTTAGTCCCTGTCTCTCAGGGAATATCTGTACACTGACCAGTGGCTCTCAGTCCTCCTCTCTCAGGGGGTTTTCTGTACACTGACCAGTGTCACTCTGTCCCACTCTCTCCGGGAATATCTGTACACTGACCAGTCTCTCTCAGTCCCTGTCTCTCAGAGTATATCTGTACAGTTACCGGTGTCTCTCAGTCCCTCTCTCTCAGGGGATATCTGTACACTGACCGGTGTCTCTCAGTTCCTCTCCCTCAGGATATATCTGTACACTGACCGGTGTCTGTCAGTCCCTCTCTCTCAGGATATATCTGTACACTGATCGGTGTCTCTCAGTCCCTCTCTCTCACAGGATATCTGTACACTGACCGGTGTCTCTCAGTCCCTCTCTCTCTCAGGGGGATTTCTGTACACCGACCGGTGTCTCTCAGTACATCTCCCTTAGGGGATATCTGTACACCGACCGGTGCCTCTCTGTCCACCTCTGTCAGGGGATGTCTGTACACTGACCGGTGTCTCTCAGTCTCTCTCTCTCAGGGGGATTTCTGTACACTGGCCGGTGTCTCTCATTCACTCTCACTCAGGGGATATCTGTAAAGTGACCAGTGTCTCTCTGTCCCTCTCTCTTAGGATATCTATACACTGACCGGTGTCTCTCAGTCCCTCTGTCTCAGGGGATATCTGTACACTGATCGTTGTCTCTCAGTCCCTCTCTCTCAGTGGGATTTCTGTACACTGATCGGTGTCTCTCAGTCCCTCTCGCTCAGGGGATATCTGTACACTGACAAGTGTCTCTTTGTCCCTGTCGCTCAGGGTGATATCTTTACACGGACAAGTGTCTCTCAGTACCTCTCTCTCAGGGGATATCTGTACACTGACCGGTGTCTCGCCGGGAATATCTGTACACTGACTGGTGTCTCTTAGTCCCTGTCTCTCAGGGAATATCTGTACACTGACCAGTGGCTCTCAGTCCTCCTCTCTCAGGGGGTTTTCTGTACACTGACCAGTGTCACTCTGTCCCACTCTCTCCGGGAATATCTGTACACTGACCAGTCTCTCTCAGTCCCTGTCTCTCAGAGTATATCTGTACAGTTACCGGTGTCTCTCAGTCCCTCTCTCTCAGGGGATATCTGTACACTGACCGGTGTCTCTCTGTCCCTCTCTCCCAGGGGGAATTCTGTACACTAACCGGTGTCTCTCAGTTCCTCTCCCTCCGGATATATCTGTAGACTGACCGGTGTCTCTCAGTCCCTCTCTCTCAGGGGATATCTGTACACTGACCGGTGTCTCTCAATTCCTCTCCCTCAGGATATATCTGTACACAGACCGGTGTCTCTCAGTCCCTCTCTCTCAGGGGATATCTGTACACTAATTGGTGTCTCTCAGTCCCTCTCACTCAGGGGGATATCTGTACACTGACCGGTGTCTCTCAGTCCCTCTCTCTCAGGGGATATCTGTGCACTAAACGGTGTCTCTCAGTCCCTCTCTCTCAGGGGATATCTGTACACTAACCGGTGGCTCTCAGTTCCTCTCCCTCAGGATATATCTGTAGACTGACCGGTGTATCTCAGTCCCTCTCTCTCAGGGGATATCTGTACACTGACCGGTGTCTCTCAGTTCCTCTCCCTCAGGATATATCTGTACACTGACCGGTGTCTGTCAGTCCCTCTCTCTCAGGGGATATCTGTACACTGACCGGTCTCTCTCAGTTCCTCTCCCTCAGGATATATCTGTAGACTGACCGGTGTATCTCAGTCCCTCTCTCTCAGGGGATATCTGTACACTAACCGGTGTCTCTCAGTTCCTCTCCCTCAGGATATATCTGTAGACTGACCGGTGTATCTCAGTCCCTCTCTCTCAGGGGATATCTGTACACTGACCGGTCTCTCTCAGTCCATCTCCCTTAGGGGATGTCTGTACACTGACCGGTGTCTCTCAGTCCCTCTCTCTCTCAGGGGGATTTCTGTACACTGACCGGTGTCTCTCAGTCCCTCTGTCTCAGGGGATATCTGTACACTGACCGGTGTCTCTCAGTTCCTCTCCATCATGATATATCTGTACACTGACTGGTGGCTGTCAGTCCCTCTCTCTCAGGGGATATCTGTGCACTAAACGGTGTCTCTCAGTCCCTATCTCTCAGGGCATATCTGTACACCGACTGGTGTCTCTCAGTCCCGCTCTTTCGTGGGGATATCTGTTCATTGACCTGTGTCTCTCAGGGGATATCAGTACACTGACCGGTGACTCTCAGACCCTTTCTCTCAGGGGATATCGGTATACTGAATGGAGTCTCTCAGTCCCACTCTCTCAGGGGATATCTGTGCACTGAACGGTGTCTCTCAGTCCCTCTCTCTCAGGGCATATCTGTACACTTACAGGTGTCACTCAGACACACTCTCTCAGGGCATATCTGTACACTGACCAGTTTCTCTTAGTCCCTCTCTCTCAGGGGATACCTGTACACTGACCGGTATCTCTCAGTCCCTCTCTCTCAAAGGATATCTGTACACAGATCGGTGGCTCTCAGTCCCTCACTCTTCGGGCGATATCTATACACTGACCGGTGTCTCTCAGTTCCTCTCTCTTAGGGAATATCTGTACACACACCGGTGTCCCTCAGTCCCTCTCTCTCAGGGGATATCTGTACACTGACCGGTGTCTCTCAGTCCCTCTCTCTCAGGGGATATCTGTACACTGACCGGTGTCTCTCAGTCCCTCTCTCTCACGGGATATCTGTACACTGACCGGTGTCTCTCAGTTCCTCTCCCTCAGGATATATCTGTACACTGACCAGAGTCTCTCAGTCCCTGTCTCTCAGGAAATATCTGTACACTGACCGGTGTCTCTCAATCCTTCTATCTCAGGGGGAATTCTGTACCCTGTGCGGTGTCTCTCAGTCCCTCTCTGTCAGGGGATACCTGTGCAAAGACAAGTGTCTCTCAGTCTCTCTCTCTCAGGGGATATCTGTACACTGACCGGTGTCTCTCAGTTCCTCTCCCTCAGGATATCTGAACACTGATCGGTGTCTCTCAGTCCCTCTCTCTCACAGGATATCTGTACACTGATCGGTGTCTCTCAGTCCCTCTCTCTCACAGGATATCTGTACACTGACCGGTGTCTCTCAGTCCCACTCTCTCTCAGGGGGATTTCTGTACACCGACCGGTGTCTCTCAGTACATCTCCCTTAGGGGATATCTGTACACCGACCGGTGCCTCTCTGTCCACCTCTGTCAGGGGATGTCTGTACACTGACCGGTGTCTCTCAGTCTCTCTCTCTCAGGGGGATTTCTGTACACTGGCCGGTGTCTCTCATTCACTCTCACTCAGGGGATATCTGTAAAGTGACCAGTGTCTCTCTGTCCCTCTCTCTTAGGATATCTATACACTGACCGGTGTCTCTCAGTCCCTCTCTCTCAGTGGGATTTCTGTACACTGATCGGTGTCTCTCAGTCCCTCTCGCTCAGGGGATATCTGTACACTGACAAGTGTCTCTTTGTCCCTGTCGCTCAGGGTGATATCTTTACACGGACAAGTGTCTCTCAGTACCTCTCTCTCAGGGGATATCTGTACACTGACCGGTGTCTCGCCGGGAATATCTGTACCCTGACTGGTGTCTCTTAGTCCCTGTCTCTCAGGGAATATCTGTACACTGACCAGTGGCTCTCAGTCCTCCTCTCTCAGGGGGTTTTCTGTACACTGACCAGTGTCACTCTGTCCCACTCTCTCCGGGAATATCTGTACACTGACCAGTCTCTCTCAGTCCCTGTCTCTCAGAGTATATCTGTACAGTTACCGGTGTCTCTCAGTCCCTCTCTCTCAGGGGATATCTGTACACTGACCGGTGTCTCTCTGTCCCTCTCTCCCAGGGGGAATTCTGTACACTAACCGGTGTCTCTCAGTTCCTCTCCCTCCGGATATATCTGTAGACTGACCGGTGTCTCTCAGTCCCTCTCTCTCAGGGGATATCTGTACACTGACCGGTGTCTCTCAATTCCTCTCCCTCAGGATATATCTGTACACAGACCGGTGTCTCTCAGTCCCTCTCTCTCAGGGGATATCTGTGCACTAAACGGTGTCTCTCAGTCCCTCTCTCTCAGGGGATATCTGTACACTAACCGGTGTCTCTCAGTTCCTCTCCCTCAGGATATATCTGTAGACTGACCGGTGTATCTCAGTCCCTCTCTCTCAGGGGATATCTGTACACTGACCGGTGTCTCTCAGTTCCTCTCCCTCAGGATATATCTGTACACAGACCGGTGTCTCTCAGTCCCTGTCTCTCAGGGGATATCTGTACACTGACCGGTGTCTCTCAGTTCCTCTCCCTCAGGATATATCTGTACACTGACCGGTGTCTGTCAGTCCCTCTCTCTCAGGGGATATCTGTACACTGACCGGTGTCTCTCAGTCCCTCTCTCTCAGGGGATATCTGTACACTGACCAGTTTCTCTCAGTCCCTCTCTCTCAGGGGATATCTGTACACTAACCGGTGTCTCTCAGTTCCTCTCCCTCAGGATATATCTGTAGACTGACCGGTGTCTCTCAGTCTCTCTCTCTCAGGGGGATATCTGTACACTGACCGGTGTCTCTCATTCACTCTCACTGAGGGGATATCTGTAAACTGACCAGTGTCTCTCTGTCCCTCTCTCTTAGGATATCTGTACACTGACCGGTGTCTCTCAGTCCCTCTCTCTCAGGGGATATCTGTACATTGACAAGTGTCTCTCAGTCCCTGTCGCTCAGGGTGATATCTTTACATGGACAAGTGTCTCTCAGTCCCTCTCTCTCAGGGGATATCTGTACACTGACCGGTGTCTCGCAGTGAATATCTGTACACTGAACGGTCTCTCTCAGTCCCTGTCTCTCAGGGGGATATCTGTACACTGACAACTGTCTCTCAGTCCCTCTCTCTCAGGGGATATCTGCACACTTACCGGTGTCTCTCAGTCCCTCTCACTCAGGGGGATATCTGTACACTGACCGGTGTCTCTCAGTCCCTCTCTCTCAGGGGATATCTGTACACTAAATGGTGTCTCTCAGTTCCTCTCCCTCAGGATATATCTGTACACTGACCGGTGTCTGTCAGTCCCTCTCTCTCAGGGGATATCTGTACACTGACCGGTGTCTCTCAGTCCCTCTCTCTCAGGGGATATCTGTACACTGACCAGTTTCTCTCAGTCCCTCTCTCTCAGGGGGAATTCTGTACACTAACCGGTGTCTCTCAGTTCCTCTCCCTCAGGATATATCTGTAGACTGACCGGTGTCTCTCAGTCTCTCTCTCTCAGGGGGATATCTGTACACTGACCGGTGTCTCTCATTCACTCTCACTCAGGGGATATCTGTAAACTGACCAGTGTCTCTCTGTCCCTCTCTCTTAGGATATCTGTACACTGATCGGTGTCTCTCAGTCCCTCTCTCTCAGGGGATATCTGTACACTGACAAGTGTCTCTCAGTCCCTGTCGCTCAGGGTGATATCTTTACATGGACAAGTGTCTCTCAGTCCCTCTCTCTCAGGGGATATCTGCACACTTACCGGTGTCTCTCAGTCCCTCTCACTCAGGGGGATATCTGTACACTGACCGGTGTCTGTCAGTCCCTCTCTCTCAGGGGATATCTGTACACTGACCGGTGGCGCTCAGTTCCTCTCTCTCAGGGGATATCTGTACACTGAACAGTTTCTCTCAGTCCCTCTCTCTCAGGGGGATATCTGTATACTGACCGGAGTCACTCAGACCCTCTCTCTCAGGGGTTATCTGTACACTGACAAGTGTCTCTCAGTCCCTCTCTGTCAAGGGATGTCTGTACACTGACCGTGTTTCTCAGGTGATATCTGGACACTGACCAGTGTGTCTCAGACCCTCTCCCTTAGGGGATATCTGTACACTGACCGGTGTCGCTCTGTCCCACTCTCTCAGGGGGATATCTGTACACAAATCAGTGTCTCTCAGTCCCTCTCTCTCAGGGCATATCTGTACACGGACTGGTGTCTCTCAGTCCCGCTCTTTCGTGGGGATATCTGTTCATTGACCTGTGTCTCTCAGGGGATATCAGTACACTGACCGGTGACTCTCAGACCCTTTCTCTCAGGGGATATCGGTACACTGAATGGAATCTCTCAGTCCCACTCTCTCAGGGGATATCTGTACACAGACCAGTGTCTCTCAGTCCCTCTCTCTCAGGATATCTGAACACTGACCAGTGTCTCTCAGTCCCTCTCTCTCAGGGCATTTCTGTACACTGACAAGTGTCTCTCAGTCCCTCTCTGTCAAGGGATGTCTGTACACTGACCGTGTTTCTCAGGTGATATCTGTACACTGACCAGTGTGTCTCAGACCCTCTCCCTTAGGGGATATCTGTACACTGACCGGTGTCTCTCTGTCCCTCTCTGTCAGGGGATATCTGTACACAGTCCGGTGTCTCTCTGTCCCTCTCTCTCAGTGGGATATCTGTACACTAATCGGTGTCTTTCAGTCCCTCTCTCTCAGGGGATATCTGCACACTGACCGGTGTCTCTCAGTCCCTCTCTCTCAGGGGGATATCTGTACACTGACCGGTGTCTCTCTGTCCCTCTCTGTCAGGGGATATCTGTACACAGTCCGGTGTCTCTCAGTCCCTCTCTCTCAGGGGATATCTGCACACTGACCGGTGTCTCTCAGTCCCTGTCTCTCAGGGGGATATCTGTACAGTGACCGGTGTCTCTCAGTTCCTCTCCCTCAGGATATATCTGTACACTGACCGGTGTCTCTCAGTCCCTCTCTCTCAGGATATCTGTACACTGACAAGTGTCTCTCAGTTCCTCTCTCTCAGGGCATTTCTGTACACTGACAGGAATCTGTCAGTCCCACTCACTCAGGGGATAACTGTACACAGACCAGTGTCTCACAGTCCCTCTCTGTCAGGATATCTGTACACTGACCAGTCTCTCTCTGTCCCTCTCTCTTAGGATATCTGTACACTGACCAGTGTCTCTCTATCCCTCACTCTCATGGGATATCTGTACACCGACCGGTGTCTCTCAGTCCCTCTCTCTCAGGGGATATCTGTACACTGACCGGTGTCTCTCAGTCCCTCTCTCTCAGGGGATACCTGTACACTGACCGGTGTCTCTCAGTCCCTCTCTCTCAAAGGATATCTGTACACTCATCGGTGGCTCTCAGTCCCTCACTCTTCGGGCGATATCTGTGCACTGACCGGTGTCTCTCAGTTCCTCTCTCTTAGGGAATATCTGTACACACACCGGTGTCCCTCAGTCCCTCTCTCTCAGGGGATATCTGTACACTAACCGGTGTCTCTCAGTTCCTCTCCATCAGGATATATCTGTACACTGACTGGTGTCTGTCAGTCCCTCTCTCTCAGGGGATATCTGTGCACTAAACGGTGTCTCTCAGTCCCTATCTCTCAGGGCATATCTGTACACCGACTGGTGTCTCTCAGTCCCGCTCTTTCGTGGGGATATCTGTTCATTGACCTGTGTCTCTCAGGGGATATCAGTACACTGACCGGTGACTCTCAGACCCTTTCTCTCAGGGGATATCTGTACACTGACTGGTGTCTCTCAGTCCCTCTCTTTCAGGGGATACCTGTACACAGACCAGTGTCTCTCAGTCCCTCTCTCTCAGGAGATCTGAACACTGACCAGTGTCTCTCAGTCCCTCTCTCTCAGGGCATTTCTGTACACTGACCGGTGTCTCTCAGTCCCTGTCTCTCAGGGGATATCGGTACACTAACCGGTGTCTCTCAGTTCCTCTCTCTCAGGGACTATCTGTACACTGACCGGTGTCTCTCAGTCCCTCACTCTCAGGGGATATCTGTACATTGACCGGTGTCTCTCAGTTCCTCTCCCTAAGGGGGATATATGGACACTGAACGGTGTCTGTCAGTCCCTATCTCTCAGGGGATATCCTTACACTGACAACTGTCTCTCAGTCCCTCTCTCTCAGAGAATATCTGTACACTGACTGTTGTCACTCAGTCCTCCTCTCTCAGGGGATATCTGTACACTGACCGGTGTCTCTCTGTCCCTCTCTGTCAGGGGATGTCTGTACACTGACCTGTATCTCTCAGTCCCTCTCTCTCAGGGGATATCTGTACACAGTCCGGTGCCTCTCTGTCCGTCTCTCTCAGGGGGATAACTGTTCACTAATCGGTGTCTCTCAGTCCCTCTCTCTCAGGGGATATCTGTACACTGACCGTTGTCTCTCAGTCCCTCTCTCTCAGGGCATATCTCTACACCGACTGGTGTCTCTCAGTCCCTCTCTTTCGTGGGGATATCTGTTCATTGACCTGTGTCTCTCAGGGGATATCGGTACACTGAATGGAGTCTCTCAGTCCCACTCTCTCAAGGGATATCTGTACACAGACCAGTGTCTCTCAGTACCTCTCTCTCAGGATATCGGAACACTGACCAGTGTCTCTCAGTCCCTCTCTCTCAGGGCATTTCTGTACACTGACAAGTGTCTCTCAGTCCCTCTCTCTCAGGGGATATCTGTACACTGACCAGTTTCTCTCAGTCCCTCTCTCTCAGGGGGAATTCTGTATACTGACCGGTGTCTCTCAGTCCATCTCCCTCAGGGGGATATCTGTACACTGACCGGAGTCACTCAGACCCTCTCTCTCAGGGGTTATCTGTACACTGACCTGCACCTCTCAGTCCCTCTCTCTCATGGGATATCTGACACTGACAAGTGAAACACAGTCCCTCTCTGTCAAGGGATGTCTGTACACTGACCGTGTTTCTCAGGTGATATCTGTACACTGACCAGTGTGTCTCAGACACTCTCCCTTAGGGGATATCTGTACACTGACCGGTGTCTCTCTGTCCCTCTCTGTCAGGGGATATCTGTACATAGTCCGGTGTCGCTCTGTCCCTCTCTCTCAGGGGGATATCTGTACACAAATCGGTGTCTCTCAGTCCCTCTCTCTCAGGGGATATCTGTGCACTAAACGGTGTCTCTCAGTCCCTATCTCTCAGGGCATATCTGTACACCGACTGGTGTCTCTCAGTCCCGCTCTTTCGTGGGGATATCTGTTCATTGACCTGTGTCTCTCAGGGGATATCAGTACACTGACCGGTGACTCTCAGACCCTTTCTCTCAGGGGATATCGGTACACTGACCGGTGGCGCTCAGTTCCTCTCTCTCAGGGGATATCTGTACACTGACAAGTGTCTCTCAGTCCCTCTCTTTCAGGGGATACCTGTACACAGACCAGTGTCTCTCAGTCCCTCTCTCTCAGGAGATCTGAACACTGACCAGTGTCTCTCAGTCCCTCTCTCTCAGGGCATTTCTGTACACTGACCGGTGTCTCTCAGTCCCTCTCTCTCAGGGGATATCTCTACACTGACCAGTTTCTCTCAGTCCCTCTCTCTCAGGGGGAATTCTGTACACTGACCGGTGTCTCTCAGTCCATCTCCCTCAGGGGGATATCTGTACAGTGACCGGTGTCTCTCAGTCCTTCTCTCTCAGAAGATATCTGTACACTGACCAG
Organism: Hypanus sabinus; assembly: GCF_030144855.1. Taxonomy (NCBI): domain Eukaryota; kingdom Metazoa; phylum Chordata; class Chondrichthyes; order Myliobatiformes; family Dasyatidae; genus Hypanus; species Hypanus sabinus. Next base: position 88,565,264 of record NC_082712.1, on the reverse strand, counting down.
TGTCTCTCTGTCCCTCTCTCTTAGGATATCTGTACACTGACTGGTGTCTCTCAGTCCATCTCCCTTAGGGAATATCTGTACCCTGACCTGTATCTCTCAGTCCCTCTCTCTCATGGGATATCTGTACACTGACAAGGGTCTCTCAGTCCCTCTCTCTCAGGGGGATATATGTACACTGACCGGTGTCTGTCAGTCCCTCTCTCTGAGGGGATATCTGTGCACTAACCAGTGTCTCTCAGTCCCTCCCTCTCAGGGGGAGATCTGTACACTGACCGGTGTCTCTCAGTCCCTCTCTCTCAGGGAATATCTCTACACTGACAACTGTCTCTCGGTCCCTGGCTCTCAGAGGATATCTGTACACTGACCGGTGTCTCTCAGTCCCTCTCTCTCAGAGGGCTATCTGTTCATTGACCTGTGTCTCTAAGGGGATATCTGTACACTGACCGGTGTCTCTCAGTCCCTCTCTCTCAGGGAATATCTCTACACTGACAACTGTCTCTCGGACCCTGTCTCTCAGAGGATATCTGTACTCTGACCGGTGTCTCTCAGTCCCTCTCTCTCATGGGATATCTGTACACTGACCGGTGTCTCTCAGTTCCTCTCTCTTAGGGAATATCTGTACACACACCGGTGTCCCTCAGTCCCTCTCTCTCAGGGGATATCTGTACACTGACCGGTGTCTCGCAGGGAATATCTGTACACTGACCGGTCTCTCTCAGTCCCTGTCTCTCAGGGTGATATCCTTACACTGACAAGTGTCTCTCAGTCCCTCTCTCTTAGGGAATATCTGTACACACACCGGTATCCCTCAGTCCCTCTCTCTCAGGGGGATTTCTGTACACTGACCGGTGTCTCTCATTCACTCTCACTCAGGGGATATCTGTAAACTGACAAGTGTCTCTCAGTCCCTGTCGCTCAGTGTGATACCTTTACACGGACAAGTGTCTCTCAGTCCCTCTCTCTCAGGGAATATCTGTACACTGACCGGTCTCTCTCAGTCCCTCTCTCTCAGGATATCTGTACACTGACAAGTGTCTCTCAGTTCCTCTCTCTCAGGGCATTTCTGTACACTGACCGGAATCTGACAGTCCCACTCACTCAGGGGATAACTGTACACAGACCAGTGTCTCACAGTCCCTCTCTGTCAGGATATCTGTACACTGACCAGTCTCTCTCTGTCCCTCTCTCTTAGGATATCTGTACACTGACCAGTGTCTCTCTGTCCCTCACTCTCATGGGATATCTGTACACTGACCGGTGTCTCTCAGTCCCTCTCTCTCAGGGGATACCTGTACACTGACCGCTGTCTCTCAGTCCCTCTCTCTCAGAGGATATCTGTACAGTGACCGGTGTCACTCAGTCCCTCTCTGTCAGGGGATGTCTGTACACTGACCTGTATCTCTCAGTACCTCTTTCTCAGGGGATATCTGTACACAGTCCGGTGCCTCTCTGTCCATCTCTCTCAGGGGGATAACTGTTTACTAATCGGTGTCTCTCAGTCCCTCTCTCTCAGGATATCTGTAAACTGACAAGTGTCTCTCAGTTACTCTCTATCAGGGCATTTCTGTACACTGACCGGAATCTGTCAGTCCCACTCACTCAGGGGATACCTGTACACAGACCATTCTCTCACAGTCCCTCTCTGTCAGGATATCTGTACACTGACCAGTCTCTCTCTGTCCCTCTCTCTTAGGATATCTGTACACTGACCAGTGTCTCTCTGTCCCTCACTCTCATGGGATATCTGTACACTGACCGGTGTCTCTCAGTCCCTCTCTCTCAGGGGATACCTGTACACTGACCGGTGTCTCTCAGTCCCTCTCTCTTAAAGGATATCTGTACACTCATCGGTAGCTCTCAGTACCTCACTCTTCGGGCGATATCTGTGCACTGACCGGTGTCTCTCAGTTCCACTCTCTTAGGGAATATCTGTACACACACCGGTGTCTCTCAGTTCCTCTCCCTCAGGATATATCTATACACTGACCGGTGTCTCTCATTCACTCTCACTCAGGGGATATCTGTAAACTGACCAGTGTCTCTCTGTCCCTCTCTCATAGGATATCTGTACACTGACCGGTGTCTCTCAGTCCATCTCCCTTAGGGGATATGTGTACACTGACCGGTGTCTCTCTGTCCCTCTCTGTCAGGGGATGTCTGTACACTGACCTGTATCTCTCAGTCCCTCTCTCTCAGGGGATATCTGTACACAGTCCGGTGCCTCTCTGTCCATCTCTCTCAGGGGGATAACTGTTCACTAATCGGTGTCTCTCAGTCCCTCTCTCTCAGGATATCTGTACACTGACAAGTGTCTCTCAGTTCCTCTCTCTCAGGGCATTTCTGTACACTGACCGGAGTCTGTCAGTCCCTCTCACTCAGGGGATACCTGTACCCAGACCAGTGTCTTACAGTCCCTCTCTGTCAGGATATCTGAACACTGACCGGTGTCTCTCAGTCCCTCTCTCTCAGGGGGATATCTGTACACTGACCAGTGTCTCTCAGTCCATCTCCCTTAGGGGATATCTGTACAGTAACCGGTGTCTCTCTGTCCTTCTCTGTCAGGGGATGTCTGTACACTGACGGGTGTCTCTCAGTCCCTCTCTCTCTCAGGGGGATTTCTGTACACTGACCGGTGTCTCTCAGTCCATCTCCCTTAGGGTATATCTGTTCACTGACCGGTGTCTCTCTGTCCCCCTCTGTCAGGGGATGTCTGTACACTAACCTGTATCTCTCAGTCTGTCTCTCTCATGGGATATCTGTACACTGACCGGTGTCTCTCAGACCCTCTCTCTCAGGGGATACCTGTACACTGACCGGTGTCTCTCAGTCCCTCCCTCTCAGGGGATATCTGTACACTGACTGGTTTCTCTCAGTCCCTCACTCTCAGGGGATGTATGTATACTGACTGGTATCTCTCAGTTCCTCACCCTCAGGATATATCTGAACACTGACTGGTGTCTCTCAGTCCCTCTCTCTCAGAGGATATCTGTACACTGACCGGTGTCTCTCAGTCCCTGTCTCTCAGGGGATATCTGTACACTGACCGGTGTCTCTCAGTTCCTCTCCCTAAGGGGGATTTTTGGACACTGAACGGTGTCTGTCAGTCCCTATCTCTCAGGGGATATCTGTGCACTGTCCAGTGTCTCTCTGTCACTCTCTGTCAGGGGATGTCTGTACACTGACCTATATCTCTCAGTCCCTCTCTCGCAGGGGATATCTGCACACACTCCGGTGTCTCTCAGTCCCTCTCTCTCCGAGGATATCTGTACATTGATCGGAATCTCTCAGTCCTTCTCTCTCAGGGGGAATTCAGTACACTAACCTGTGTCTCTCAGTCCCTCTCTCTCAGGGGATACCTGTACAAATACCAGTGACTCTCTGTCCCTCTCTCTTAGGATATCCGTACACTGACTGGTGTCTCTCAGTCCCCCTCTCTCAGGGGGATATCTGTACACTGACCGGAGACCCTCAGTTCCTCTCCCTCTGGATATATCTGTACACTAACCGGTGTCTCTCAGTTCCTCTCCCTCAGGATATATCTGTACACTGACCGGTTTCTCTCAGTCCCTCTCTCTCAGAGGATATCTGTACACTAACCGGTGTCTCTCAGTCCCTCTCTCTCTCAGGGGGATTTCTGTACACTGACCGGTGTCTCTCAGTCCATCTCCCTTAGGGGATATCTGTACACCGACCGGTGTCTCTCTGTCCCCCTCTGTCAGGGGATGTCTATACGCTGACCGGTGTCTCGCAGTCTCTCTCTCTCAGGGGGATTTCTGTACACTGACCGGTGTCTCTCATTCACTCTCACTCAGGGGATATCTGTAAACTGACCAGTGTCTCTCTGTCCCTCTCTCTTAGGATATCTGTACACTGACCGGTGTCTCTCAGTCCCTCTGTCTCAGGGGATATCTGTACACTGACCGTTGTCTCTCAGTCCCTCTCTCTCAGTGGGATTTCTGTACACTGATCGGTGTTTCTCTGTCCCTCTCTCTCAGGGGATATCTGTACACTGACAAGTGTCTCTCAGTCCCTGTCGCTCAGGGTGATACCTTTACACGGACAAGTGTCTCTCAGTCCCTCTCTCTCAGGGAATATCTGTACACTGAACGGTCTCTCTCAGTCCCTCTCTGTCAGGGGAGATCTGTACGCTGACCATTGTCTCTCAGTCCCTCTCTCTCAGGGGATATCTGTACACTGACCGGTGTCTCTCAGGGAATATCTGTACACTGAATGGTGTCTTTCAGTCCCTCTCTCTCAGGTGGATATCTGTACACTGACCGGTTTCTCTCAGTCCCTCACTCTCAGGGGATATCTGTACACTGACCGGTGTCTCTCAGTCCCTCTCTCTCAGAGGGATATCTGTACACAGTCCGGTGTCTCTCTGTCCCTCTCTCTCAGGGGGATATCTGTACACTAATCAGTGTCTCTCAGTCCCTCTCTCTCAGGGGATATCTGCACACTGACCGGTGTCTCTCAGTCCCTCTCTCTCAGGGGGATATATGTACACTGACCGGTGTCTGTCAGTCCCTCTCTCTGAGGGGATATCTGTGCACTAACCAGTGTCTCTCAGTCCCTCCCTCTCAGGGGGAGATCTGTACACTGACCGGTGTCTCTCAGTCCCTCTCTCTCTGGGAATATCTCTACACTGACAACTGTCTCTCGGTCCCTGGCTCTCAGAGGATATCTGTACACTGACCGGTGTCTCTCAGTCCCTCTGTCTCAGGGGATATCTGTACACTGACCGTTGTCTCTCAGTCCCTCTCTCTCAGTGGGATTTCTGTACACTGATCGGTGTTTCTCTGTCCCTCTCTCTCAGGGGATATCTGTACACTGACAAGTGTCTCTCAGTCCCTGTCGCTCAGGGTGATACCTTTACACGGACAAGTGTCTCTCAGTCCCTCTCTCTCAGGGAATATCTGTACACTGAACGGTCTCTCTCAGTCCCTCTCTGTCAGGGGAGATCTGTACGCTGACCATTGTCTCTCAGTCCCTCTCTCTCAGGGGATATCTGTACACTGACCGGTGTCTCTCAGGGAATATCTGTACACTGAATGGTGTCTTTCAGTCCCTCTCTCTCAGGTGGATATCTGTACACTGACCGGTTTCTCTCAGTCCCTCACTCTCAGGGGATATCTGTACACTGACCGGTGTCTCTCAGTCCCTCTCTCTCAGAGGGATATCTGTACACAGTCCGGTGTCTCTCTGTCCCTCTCTCTCAGGGGGATATCTGTACACTAATCAGTGTCTCTCAGTCCCTCTCTCTCAGGGGATATCTGCACACTGACCGGTGTCTCTCAGTCCCTCTCTCTCAGGGGGATATATGTACACTGACCGGTGTCTGTCAGTCCCTCTCTCTGAGGGGATATCTGTGCACTAACCAGTGTCTCTCAGTCCCTCCCTCACAGGGGGAGATCTGTACACTGACCGGTGTCTCTCAGTCCCTCTCTCTCTGGGAATATCTCTACACTGACAACTGTCTCTCGGTCCCTGGCTCTCAGAGGATATCTGTACACTGACCGGTGTCTCTCAGTCCCTCTCTCTCAGAGGGATATCTGTTCATTGACCTGTGTCTCTAAGGGGATATCTGTACACTGACCGGTGTCTCTCAGTCCCTCTCTCTCAGGGAATATCTCTACACTGACAACTGTCTCTCGGACCCTGTCCCTCAGAGGATATCTGTACTCTGACCGGTGTCACTCAGTCCCTCTCTCTCATAGGATATCTGTACACTGACTGGTGTCTCTCAGTCCCTCTCTCTCAGGGGATACCTGTACACTGACAAGTGTTTCTCAGTCCCTCTCTCTCAGGGGATATCTGTACAGTGACCGGTGTCTCTCTGTCCTTCTCTGTCAGGGGATGTCTGTACACTGACCGGTGTCACTCAGTCCCTCTCAGTCAGGGGATGTCTGTACACTGACCTGTATCTCTCAGTCCCTCTCTCTCAGGATATCTGTACACTGACAAGTGTCTCTCAGTTCCTCTCTCTCAGGGCATTTCTGTACACTGACCGGAATCTGACAGTCCCACTCACTCAGGGGATAACTGTACACAGACCAGTGTCTCACAGTCCCTCTCTGTCAGGATATCTGTACACTGACCAGTCTCTCTCTGTCCCTCTCTCTTAGGATATCTGTACACTGACCAGTGTCTCTCTGTCCCTCACTCTCATGGGATATCTGTACACTGACCGGTGTCTCTCAGTCCCTCTCTCTCAGGGGATACCTGTACACTGACCGCTGTCTCTCAGTCCCTCTCTCTCAGAGGATATCTGTACAGTGACCGGTGTCACTCAGTCCCTCTCTGTCAGGGGATGTCTGTACACTGACCTGTATCTCTCAGTACCTCTTTCTCAGGGGATATCTGTACACAGTCCGGTGCCTCTCTGTCCATCTCTCTCAGGGGGATAACTGTTTACTAATCGGTGTCTCTCAGTCCCTCTCTCTCAGGATATCTGTAAACTGACAAGTGTCTCTCAGTTACTCTCTATCAGGGCATTTCTGTACACTGACCGGAATCTGTCAGTCCCACTCACTCAGGGGATACCTGTACACAGACCATTCTCTCACAGTCCCTCTCTGTCAGGATATCTGTACACTGACCAGTCTCTCTCTGTCCCTCTCTCTTAGGATATCTGTACACTGACCAGTGTCTCTCTGTCCCTCACTCTCATGGGATATCTGTACACTGACCGGTGTCTCTCAGTCCCTCTCTCTCAGGGGATATCTGTGCACTGACCGGTGTCTCTCAGTTCCACTCTCTTAGGGAATATCTGTACACACACCAGTGTCTCTCAGTTCCTCTCCCTCAGGATATATCTATACACTGACCGGTGTCTCTCATTCACTCTCACTCAGGGGATATCTGTAAACTGACCAGTGTCTCTCTGTCCCTCTCTCATAGGATATCTGTACACTGACCGGTCTCTCTCAGTCCCTCTCTCTCAGGGGATACCTGTACACTGACCGGTGTCTCTCAGTCCCTCTCTCTCATAGGATATCTGTACACTGACCGGTGTCTCTCAGTCCCTCTCTCTCAGGGGATATCTGTACACTGACCGGTGTCTCGCAGGGAAAATCTGTACACTGACCGGTCTCTCTCAGTCCCTGTCTCTCAGGGTGATATCCTTACACTGACAACTGTCTCTCAGTCCCTCTCTCTCAGAATATATCTGTAGACTGACTGTTGTCTCTCAGTCCCTGTCTCTCAGGGTGATATCTTTACACTGACAACTGTCTCTCAGTCCCTCTCTCTCAGGGAATATCTGTACACTGACCAGTGTCACTCTGTCCCTCTCTCTCTGGGAATATCTGTGCACTGACCGGTGTCTCTCAGTCCCTCTCTCTCAGGGGGATATCTATACACTGACCGGTGTCTCTCTGTCCCTCTCTCTCAGGGGATATCTGTACACTGACCGGTGTCTCTCTGTCCCTCTCTCTCAGGGGGATATCTATACACTGACCGGTGTCTCTCGGTCCCTCTCTGTCAAGGGATGTCTGCACACAGACCTGTATCTCTCAGTACCTCTCTCTCATGGGATAACTGTACACTGACAGCTGTCTCTCAGTCCCTCTCTCTCAGAGGATATCTGTACAGTGACCGGTGTCACTCAGTCCCTCTCTGTCAGGGGATGTCTGTACACTGATCTGTATCTCTCAGTCCCTCTCTCTCTGGGGATATCTGTACACAGTCCGGTGCCTCTCTGTCCATCTCTCTCAGGGGGATAACTGTTTACTAATCGGTGTCTCTCAGTCCCTCTCTCTCAGGATATCTGTAAACTGACAAGTGTCTCTCAGTTCCTCTCTATCAGGGCATTTCTGTACACTGACCGGAATCTGTCAGTCCCACTCACTCAGGGGATACCTGTACACAGACCAGTGTCTCTCAGTCCCTCTCTGTCAGGATATCTGTACACTGACCAGTCTCTCTCTATCCCTCTCTCTTAGGATATCTGTACACTGACCAGTGTATCTCTGTCCCTCACTCTCTTGGGATATCTGTACACTGACCGGTGTCTCTCAGTCCCGCTCTCTCAAAGGATATCTGTACACTCATCGGTGGCTCTCAGTCCCTCACTCTTCGGGCGATATCTGTGCACTGACCGGTGTCTCTCAGTTCCACTCTCTTAGGGAATATCTGTACACACACCGGTGTCTCTCAGTTCCTCTCCCTCAGGATATATCTATACACTGACCGGTGTCTCTCATTCACTCTCACTCAGGGGATATCTGTAAACTGACCAGTGTCTCTCTGTCCCTCTCTCATAGGATATCTGTACACTGACCGGTGTCTCTCAGTCCCTCTCTCTCAGGGGATACCTGTACACTGACCGGTGTCTCTCAGTCCCTCTCTCTCATAGGATATCTGTACACTGACCGGTGTCTCTCAGTCCCTCTCTCTCAGGGGATATCTGTACACTGACCGGTGTCTCGCAGGGAAAATCTGTACACTAACCGGTCTCTCTCAGTCCCTGTCTCTCAGGGTGATATCCTTACACTGACAACTGTCTCTCAGTCCCTCTCTCTCAGAATATATCTGTAGACTGACTGTTGTCTCTCAGTCCCTGTCTCTCAGGGTGATATCTTTACACTGACAACTGTCTCTCAGTCCCTCTCTCTCAGGGAATATCTGTACTCTGACCAGTGTCACTCTGTCCCTCTCTCTCTGGGAATATCTGTGCACTGACCGGTGTCTCTCAGTCCCTCTCTCTCAGGGGGATATCTATACACTGACCGGTGTCTCTCTGTCCCTCTCTCTCAGGGGATATCTGTACACTGACCGGTGTCTCTCTGTCCCTCTCTCTCAGGGGGATATCTATACACTGAACGGTGTGTCTCGGTCCCTCTCTGTCAAGGGATGTCTGTACACAGACCTGTGTCTCTCAGTACCTCTCTCTCATGGGATAACTGTACACTGACCGCTGTCTCTCAGTCCCTCTCTCTCAGAGGATATCTGTACAGTGACCGGTGTCACTCAGTCCCTCTCTGTCAGGGGATGTCTGTACACTGACCTGTATCTCTCAGTCCCTCTCTCTCAGGGGATATCTGTACACAGTCCGGTGCCTCGCTGTCCATCTCTCTCAGGGGGATAACTGTTTACTAATCGGTGTCTCTCAGTCCCTCTCTCTCAGGATATCTGTAAACTGACAAGTGTCTCTCAGTTCCTCTCTATCAGGGCATTTCTGTACACTGACCGGAATCTGTCAGTCCCACTCACTCAGGGGATACCAGTACACAGACCAGTGTCTCACAGTCCCTCTCTGTCAGGATATCTGTACACTGACCAGTCTCTCTCTATCCCTCTCACTTAGGATATCTGTACACTGACCAGTGTCTCTCTGTCCCTCACTCTCATGGGATATCCGTACACTGACCGGTGTCTCTCAGTCCCTCTCTCTCAGGGGATACCTGTACACTGACCGGTGTCTCTCAGTCCCTCTCTCTCAAAGGATATCTGTACACTCATCGGTGGCTCTCAGTCTCTCACTCTTCGGGCGATATCTGTGCACTGACCGGTGTCTCTCAGTTCCACTCTCTTAGGGAATATCTGTACACACACCGGTGTCTCTCAGTTCCTCTCCCTCAGGATATATCTATACACTGACCGGTGTCTCTCATTCACTCTCACTCAGGGGATATCTGCAAACTGACCAGTGTCTCTCTGTCCCTCTCTCATAGGATATCTGTACACTGACCGGTGTCTCTCAGTCCCTCTCTCTCAGGGGATAACTGTACACTGACCGGTGTCTCTCAGTCCCTCTCTCTCATAGGATATCTGTACACTGACCGGTGTCTCTCAGTCCCTCTCTCTCAGGGGATATCTGTACACTGACCGGTGTCTCGCAGGGAAAATCTGTACACTAACCGGTCTCTCTCAGTCCCTGTCTCTCAGGGTGATATCCTTACACTGACAACTGTCTCTCAGTCCCTCTCTCTCAGAATATATCTGTAGACTGATTGATGTCTCTCAGTCCCTGTCTCTCAGGGTGATATCTTTACACTGACAACTGTCTCTCAGTCCCTCTCTCTCAGGGAATATCTGTACACTGACCCGTGTCTCTCTGTCCCTCTCTCTCAGGGGGATATCTAATCACTGACCGGTGTCTTTCGGTCCCTCTCTGTCAAGGGATGTCTGTACACAGACCTGTATCTCTCAGTACCTCTCTCTCATGGGATAACTGTACACTGATCGGTGTCTCTCAGTCGATCTCTCTCAGGGTATACCTGTGCAAAGACCAGTGTCTCTCAGTCCCCCTCTATTTGGATATATGTACACTGACCGGTGTCTCTCAGTCCAACTCCCTCTGGGGGATATCTGTACACTTACAGGTGTCACTCAGACACTCTCTCTCAGGGCATATCTGTACACTGACCGGTGTCTCTCAGTCCCTCTCTTTCAGGGGATATCGGTACACTGACCGGTGTCTCTCAGTCCCTCTCTCTCAGGGGGATATCTGTACACTGACCGGTGTCTCTCAGTCCCTCTCTCTCAGGGGATATCTGTACTCTGACCATTGTCTCTCAGTCCCTCTCTCTCAGGGGTTATCTGTACACTGACCGGTGTCTCTCAGGGAATATCTGTACACTGAACGGTGTCTCTCAGTCCCTCTCTCTCAGGTGGATGTCTGTACACTGACCGGTGTCTCTCAGTCCCTCACTCTCAGGGGATATCTGTACACTGACCGGTGTCTCTCAGTCCCTCACTCTCAGGGGATATCTGTACACTGACCGGTGTCTCTCAGTCCCTCACTCTCAGGGGATATCTGTTCACTGACCGGTGTATCTCAGTCCCTCACTCTCAGGGGGAGATCTGTGCACTGTCCGGTGTCTCTCTGTCACTCTCTGTCAGGGGATGTCTGTACACTGACCTGTATCTCTCAGTCCCTCTCTCGCAGGGGATATCTGTACACAGTCCGGTGTCTCTCTGACCCTCTCTCTCAGGGAGATAACTGTTCACTAATCGGTGTCTCTCAGTCCCTCCCTCTCAGGGGATATCTGTACACTGACCGGTGTCTCTCAGTTCCTCTCCCTCAGGATATATCTGTACACTGACCGGTGTCTCTCAGTCCCTCTCTCTCAGGGAATATCTGTACACTGACAAGTGTCTCTCAGTCCCTCTCTCTCAGAGGATGTCTTTACACTGACTGTGTTTCTCAGGTGATATCTGTACTCTGATCGGTGTGTCTCAGACCCTCTCCCTCAGGATATATCTGTCCACTGACCGGTGTCTCTCAAACCCTCTCTTTCAGGGGATATCGGAACACTGACCGGTGTCTCTCAGTCCCTCTCTCTCAGGGGATATCTGTACACTGACCGGTGTCTCTCAGTCCCTCTCTCTCAGGGGATATCTGTACATTGACCAGTCTCTCTCTGTCCCTCTCTCTTAGGATATCTGTGCACTGACCAGTGTCTCTCAGTCCATCTCCATTAGGGGATATCTGTACAGTGACCAGTGTCTCTCTGTCCTTCTCTGTCAGGGGAAGTCTGTACACTGACCGGTGTCTCTCAGTCACTCTCTCTCTCAGGGGGATTTCTGTACACTGACCGGTGTCTCTCAGTCCATCTCCCTTAGGGGATATCTGTACACCGACCGGTGTCTCTCTGTCCCTCTCTGTCAGGGGATGTCGGTACACTAACCTGTATCTCTCAGTCTGACTCTCTCGTGGGATATGTGTACACTGACCGGTGTCTCTCTGTCCCTCTCTGTCAGGGGATGTCGGTACACTAACCTGTATCTCTCAGTCTGTCTCTCTCGTGGGATATGTGAACACTGACCGGTGTCTCTCAGTCCCTCTCTCTCAGGGGATATCTGTACACAGTCCAGTGTCTCTCAGTCCCTCTCTCTTTCAGGGGGATTTCTGTACACTGACCGGTGTCTCTCAGTCCATCCCCCTTAGCGGATATCTGTACACCGACCGGTGTCTCTCTGTCCCCCTATGTCAGGGGATGTCTGTACACTAACCTGTATCTCTCAGTGTGTCTCCCACATGGGATATCTGTACACTGACCGGTGTCTCTCAGACCCTCTCTCTCAGGGGATACCTGTACACTGACAAGTGTTTCTCAGTCCCTCTCTCTCAGGGGATATCTGTACACTGACTGGTATCTCTCAGTTCCTCACCCTCAGGATATATTTGTACACTGACCGGTGTCTCTCAGTCCCTCTCTCTCAGGGAATATCTGTACACTGACAAGTGTCTCTCAGTCCCTCTCTCTCAGAGGATGTCTGTACACTGACTGTGTTTCTCAGGTGATATCTGTACTCTGATCGGTGTGTCTCAGACCCTCTCCCTCAGGATATATCTGTACACTGACCGGTGTCTCTCAGTCCCTCTCGTTCAGGGGATATCGGAACACTGACCGGTGTCTCTCAGTCCCTCTCTCTCAAGGGATATCTGTACACTGACTGGTGTCTCTCAGTCCATCTCCCTTAGGGGATATCTGTACCGTGACCTGTATCTCTCAGTCCCTCTCTCTCATGGGATATCTGTACACAGCCAAGTGTCTCTCAGTCCCTCTCTGTACACTGACCGTGTTTCTCAGGTGATATCTGTACACTGACCAGTGTGTCTCAGACCCTCTCCCTTAGGGGATATCTGTACACTGACTGGTGTCTCTCTGTCCCTCTCTGTCAGGGGATATCTGTACACAGTCCGGTGTCTCTCAGTCCCTCTCTCTCAGGGTGATATATGTACACTGACCGGTGTCTGTCAGTCCCTCTCTCTCAGGGCATATCTGTACACCGACTGGTGTCTCTCAGTCCCTCTCTTTCGTGGGGATATCTGTTCATTGACCTGCGTCTCTCAGGGGATATCTGTACACTGACCGGTGTCTCTCATTTCCTCTCCATCAGGATATATCTGTACACTGACCGGTGTCTCTCAGTCCCTCTCTCTCAGAGGATATCTGTACACTGACCCTGTGTCTCTCAGTCCCTCTCTCTCTCAGGGGGATTTCTGTACACTGACCGGTGTCTCTCTGTCCCTCTGTCTCAGGGGATATCTGTACACTGACCGTTGTCTCTCAGTCCCTCTCTCTCAGTGGGATTTCTGTACACTGATCGGTGTCTCTCAGTCCCTCTCTCTCAGGGGATATCTGTACACTGACAAGTGTCTCTCTGTCCCTGTCGCTCAGGGTGATATCTTTACACGGACAAGTGTCTCTCAGTCCCTCTCTCTCAGGGGATATCTGTACACTGACCGGTGTCTCGCAGGGAATATCTGTACACTGACCGGTCTCTCTCAGTCCCTGTCTCTCAGGGTGATATCCTTACACTGACAACTGTCTCTCAATCCCTCTCTCTCAGAGTATATCTGTACACTGACTGTTGTCTCTCAGTCCCTCTCTCTCTCAGGGGGATTTCTGTACACTGACCGGTGTCTCTCAGTCCCTCTGTCTCAGGGAATATCTGTACACTGACCGGTCTCTCTCAGTCCCTGTCTCTCAGGGTGATATCCTTACACTGACAACTGTCTCTCAATCCCTCTCTCTCAGAGTATATCTGTACACTGACTGGTGTCTCTCAGTCCCTCTCTCACAGGGGGATATCTGTACACAGACCGGTGTCTCTCAGTCCATCTCCCTTAGGGGATATGTGTACACTGACCAGTGTCTCTCTGTCCCTCTCTGTCAGGGGATGTCGGTACACTGACCTGTATCTCTCAGTCCCTCTCTCTCAGGGGATATCTGTACACAGTCCGGTGCCTCTCTGTCCATCTCTCTCAGGATATCTGTACACTGACAAGTGTCTCTCAGTTCCTCTCTCTCAGGGCATTTCTGTACACTGACCGGAGTCTGTCAGTTCCTCTCACTCAGGGGATACCTGTACCCAGACCAGTGTCTCACAGTCCCTCTCTGTCAGGATATCTGAACACTGACCGGTGTCTCTCATTCACTCTCACTCAGGGGATATCTGTACACTGACCAGTCTCTCTCTGTCCCTCTCTTTTAGGATATCTGTACACTGACTGGTGTCTCTCAGTCCCTCTCTCTCAGGGGGATATCTGTACACTGACCGGTGTCTCTCAGTCCATCTCCCTTAGGGGATATCTGTACAGTGACCGGTGTCTCTCAGTCCCTCTCTCTCTCAGGGGGATTTCTGTACACTGACCGGTGTCTCTCAGTCCCTCTGTCTCAGGGGATATCTGTACACTGACCGGTGTCTCTCATTTCCTCTCCATCAGGATATATCTGTACACTGACCGGTGTCTCTCAGTCCCTCTCTCTCAGAGGATATCTGTACACTGACCCTGAGTCTCTCAGTCCCTCTCTCTCTCAGGGGGATTTCTGTACACTGACCGGTGTCTCTCAGTCCCTCTGTCTCAGGGGATATCTGTACACTGACCGTTGTCTCTCAGTCCCTCTTTCTCAGTGGGATTTCTGTACACTGATCGGTGTCTCTCAGTCCCTCTCTCTCAGGGGATATCTGTACACTGACAAGTGTCTCTCAGTCCCTGTCGCTCAGGGTGATATCTTTACACGGACAAGTGTCTCTCAGTCCCTCTCTCTCAGGGGATATCTGTACACTGACCGGTGTCTCGCAGGGAATATCTGTACACTGACCAGTCTCTCTCAGTCCCTGTCTCTCTCAGTCCCTGTCTCTCAGGGTGATATCCTTACACTGACAACTGTCTCTCAATCCCTCTCTCTCAGAGTATATCTGTACACTGACTGTTGTCTCTCAGTCCCTCTCTCTCAGGGGGATATCTGTACACTGACCGGTGTCTCTCAGTCCATCTCCCTTAGGGGATATGTGTACACTGACCAGTGTCTCTCGGTCCCTCTCTCTCAGGGGATGTCGGTACACTGACCTGTATCTCTCAGTCCCTCTCTCTCAGGGGATATCTGTACACAGTCCGGTGCCTCTCTGTCCATCTCTCTCAGGGGGATAACTGTTCACTAATCGGTGTCTCTCAGTCCCTCTCTCTCAGGATATCTGTACACTGACAAGTGTCTCTCAGTTCCTCTCTCTCAGGGCATTTCTGTACACTGACCGGAGTCTGTCAGTTCCTCTCACTCAGGGGATACCTGTACCCAGACCAGTGTCTCACAGTCCCTCTCTGTCAGGATATCTGTACACTGACCCTGTGTCTCTCAGTCCCTCTCTCTCTCAGGGGGATTTCTGTACACTGACCGGTGTCTCTCAGTCCCTCTGTCTCAGGGGATATCTGTACCCTGACCAGTCTCTCTCAGACCCTCTCTCTCAGGGGATACCTGTACACTGACAAGTGTTTCTCAGTCCCTCTCCCTCAGGGGATATCTGTGCACTAACCGGTGTCTCTCAGTCCCTCTCTCTCAGGGAATATCTGTACACTGACAAGTGTCTCTCAGTCCCTCTCTCTCAGAGGATGTCTGTACACTGACTGTGTTTCTCAGGTGATATCTGTACTCTGATCGGTGTGTCTCAGACCCTCTCCCTCAGGATATATCTGTACACTGACCGGTGTCTCTCAGTCCCTCTCGTTCAGGGGATATCGGAACACTGACCGGTGTCTCTCAGTCCCTCTCTCTCAAGGGATATCTGTACACTGACTGGTGTCTCTCAGTCCATCTCCCTTAGGGGATATCTGTACCGTGACCTGTATCTCTCAGTCCCTCTCTCTCATGGGATATCTGTACACAGCCAAGTGTCTCTCAGTCCCTCTCTGTACACTGACCGTGTTTCTCAGGTGATATCTGTACACTGACCAGTGTGTCTCAGACCCTCTCCCTTAGGGGATATCTGTACACTGACTGGTGTCTCTCTGTCCCTCTCTGTCAGGGGATATCTGTACACAGTCCGGTGTCTCTCAGTCCCTCTCTGTCAGGGTGATATATGTACACTGACCGGTGTCTGTCAGTCCCTCTCTCTCAGGGCATATCTGTACACCGACTGGTGTCTCTCAGTCCCTCTCTTTCGTGGGGATATCTGTTCATTGACCTGCGTCTCTCAGGGGATATCTGTACACTGACCGGTGTCTCTCATTTCCTCTCCATCAGGATATATCTGTACACTGACCGGTGTCTCTCAGTCCCTCTGTCTCAGGGGATATCTGTACACTGACCGTTGTCTCTCAGTCCCTCTCTCTCAGTGGGATTTCTGTACACTGATCGGTGTCTCTCAGTCCCTCTCTCTCAGGGGATATCTGTACACTGACAAGTGTCTCTCTGTCCCTGTCGCTCAGGGTGATATCTTTACACGGACAAGTGTCTCTCAGTCCCTCTCTCTCAGGGGATATCTGTACACTGACCGGTGTCTCGCAGGGAATATCTGTACACTGACCGGTCTCTCTCAGTCCCTGTCTCTCAGGGTGATATCCTTACACTGACAACTGTCTCTCAATCCCTCTCTCTCAGAGTATATCTGTACACTGACTGTTGTCTCTCAGTCCCTCTCACTCAGGGGGATATCTGTACACAGACCGGTGTCTCTCAGTCCATCTCCCTTAGGGGATATGTGTACACTGACCAGTGTCTCTCTGTCCCTCTCTGTCAGGGGATGTCGGTACACTGACCTGTATCTCTCAGTCCCTCTCTCTCAGGGGATATCTGTACACAGTCCGGTGCCTCTCTGTCCATCTCTCTCAGGATATCTGTACACTGACAAGTGTCTCTCAGTTCCTCTCTCTCAGGGCATTTCTGTACACTGACCGGAGTCTGTCAGTTCCTCTCACTCAGGGGATACCTGTACCCAGACCAGTGTCTCACAGTCCCTCTCTGTCAGGATATCTGAACACTGACCGGTGTCTCTCATTCACTCTCACTCAGGGGATATCTGTACACTGACCAGTCTCTCTCTGTCCCTCTCTTTTAGGATATCTGTACACTGACTGGTGTCCCTCAGTCCCTCTCTCTCAGGGGATAGCTGTACACTGACCGGTGTCTCTCAGTTCCTCTCCCTCAGGATATATCTGTACACTGACCGGTGTCTCTCAGTCCCTCTCTCTCAGAGGATATCTGTACACTGACCCTGAGTCTCTCAGTCCCTCTCTCTCTCAGGGGGATTTCTGTACACTGATCGGTGTCTCTCAGTCCCTCTCTCTCAGGGGATATCTGTACACGGACAAGTGTCTCTCAGTCCCTCTCTCTCAGGGGATATCTGTACACTGACCGGTGTCTCGCAGGGAATATCTGTACACTGACCAGTCTCTCTCAGTCCCTGTCTCTCAGGGTGATATCCTTACACTGACAACTGTCTCTCAATCCCTCTCTCTCAGAGTATATCTGTACACTGACTGTTGTCTCTCAGTCCCTCTCTCTCAGGGGGATATCTGTACACTGACCGGTGTATCTCAGTCCATCTCCCTTAGGGGATATGTGTACACTGACCAGTGTCTCTCTGTCCCTCTCTGTCAGGGGATGTCGGTACACTGACCTGTATCTCTCAGTCCCTTTCTCTCAGGGGATATCTGTACACAGTCCGGTGCCTCTCTGTCCATCTCTCTCAGGGGGATAACTGTTCACTAATCGGTGTCTCTCAGTCCCTCTCTCTCAGGATATCTGTACACTGACAAGTGTCTCTCAGTTCCTCTCTCTCAGGGCATTTCTGTACACTGACCGGAGTCTGTCAGTTCCTCTCACTCAGGGGATACCTGTACCCAGACCAGTGTCTCACAGTCCCTCTCTGTCAGGATATCTGAACACTGACCGGTGTCTCTCATTCACTCTCACTCAGGGGATATCTGTACACACACCGGTGTCCCTCAGTCCCTCTCTCTCTCAGGGGATATCTGTACACTGACCGGTGTCTCTCAGTTCCTCTCCCTCAGGATATATCTGTACACTGACCGGTGTCTCTCAGTCCCTCTGTCTCAGGGGATATCTGTACACTGACCGGTGTCTCTCATTTCCTCTCCATCAGGATATATCTGTACACTGACCGGTGTCTCTCAGTCCCTCTCTCTCAGAGGATATCTGTACACTGACCGGTGTCTCTCAGTCCCTCTCTCTCAGAGGATATCTGTACACTGACCCTGTGTCTCTCAGTCCCTCTCTCTCTCAGGGGGATTTCTGTACACTGACCGGTGTCTCTCAGTCCCTCTGTCTCAGGGGATATCTGTACACTGACCGTTGTCTCTCAGTCCCTCTCTCTCAGTGGGATTTCTGTACACTGATCGGTGTCTCTCAGTCCCTCTCTCTCAGGGGATATCTGTACACTGACAAGTGTCTCTCAGTCCCTGACGCTCAGGGTGATATCTTTACACGGACAAGTGTCTCTCAGTCCCTCTCTCTCAGGGGATATCTGTACACTGACCGGTGTCTCGCAGGGAATATCTGTACACTGACCGGTCTCTCTCAGTCCCTGTCTCTCAGGGTGATATCCTTACACTGACAACTGTCTCTCAATCCCTCTCTCTCAGAGTATATCTGTACACTGACTGTTGTCTCTCAGTCCCTCTCTCTCAGGGGGATATCTGTACACTGACCGGTGTCTCTCAGTCCATCTCCCTTAGGGGATATGTGTACACTGACCAGTGTCTCTCTGTCCCTCTCTCTCAGGGGATGTCGGTACACTGACCTGTATCTCTCAGTCCCTCTCTCTCAGGGGATATCTGTACACAGTCCGGTGCCTCTCTGTCCATCTCTCTCAGGGGGATAACTGTTCACTAATCGGTGTCTCTCAGTCCCTCTCTCTCAGGATATCTGTACACTGACAAGTGTCTCTCAGTTCCTCTCTCTCAGGGCATTTCTGTACACTGACCAGAGTCTGTCAGTTCCTCTCACTCAGGGGATACCTGTACCCAGACCACTGTCTCACAGTCCCTCTCTGTCAGGATATCTGAACACTGACCGGTGTCTCTCATTCACTCTCACTCAGGGGATATCTGTACACAGACCGGTGTCTCTCAGGCCCTCTCTCTCTCAGGGGATATCTGTACACTGACCGGTGTCTCTCAGTCCCTCACTCTCAGGGGGATTTCTGTACACTGACTGGTGTCTCTCAGTCCCTCTCTCTCAGGGGGATATCTGTACACTGACCGGTGTCTCTCAGTCCATCTCCCTTAGGGGATGTCTGTACACTGACCGGTGTCTCTCAGTCCCTCTCTCTCTCAGGGGGATTTCTGTACACTGACCGGTGTCTCTCATTCACTCTCACTCAGAGGATATCTGTAAACTGACCAGTGTCTCTCTGTCCCTCTCTCTTAGGATATCTGAACACTGACAGGTGTCTCTCATTCACTCCCACTCAGGGGATATCTGTACACTGACCAGTCTCTCTCAGACCCTCTCTCTCAGGGGATACCTGTACACTGACAAGTGTTTCTCAGTCCCTCTCCCTCAGGGGATATCTGTACACTGACCGGTGTCTCTCAGTCCCTCCCTCTCATGGGATATCTGTACACTGACCGGTGTCTCTCAGTTCCTCTCCCTCAGGGAATATCTGTACACTGACAAGTGTCTCTCAGTCCCTCTCTCTCAGAGGATGTCTGTACACTGACTGTGTCTCTCAGGTGATATCTGTACTCTGATCGGTGTGTCTCAGACCCTCTCCTCAGGATATATCTGTACACTGACCGGTGTCTCTCAGTCCCTCTCGTTCAGGGGATATCGGAACACTGACCGGTGTCTCTCAGTCCCTCTCTCTCAGGGGATATCTGTACACTGACCGGAGTCTCTCAGGGGATATCTGTACACTGACCAGTCTCTCTCTGTCCCTCTCTCTTAGGATATCTGTACACTGACTGGTGTCTCTCAGTCCCTCTCTCTCAGTGGGATATCTGTACCCTGACCGGTGTCTCTCAGTCCATCTCCCTTAGGGGATATCTGTACAGTGAGCGGTGTCTCTCTGTCCTTCTCTGTCAGGGGATGTCTGTACACTGACCGGTGTCTCTCAGTCCCTCCCTCTCTCAGGGGGATTTCTGTACACTGACCGGTGTCTCTCAGTCCATCTCCCTTAGGGGATATCTGTACACCGACCGGTGTCTCTCTGTCCCTCTCTGTCAGGTGATGTCTGTACACTGACCTGTATCTCTCAGTCCATCTCCCTTAGCGGATATCTGTACACCGACCGGTGTCTCTCTGTCCCCCTCTGTCAGGGGATGTCTGTACACTAACCTGTATCTCTCAGTCTGTCTCTCTCATGGGATATCTGTACACTGACCGGTGTCTCTCAGACCCTCTCTTTCAGGGGATACCTGTACACTGACAAGTGTTTCTCAGTCCCTCTCTCTCAGGGGATATCTGTACACTGACTGGTGTCTCTCAGTTCCTCACCCTCAGGATATATCTGTACACTGACCGGTGTCTCTCAGTCCCTGTCTCTCAGGGAATATCTGTACA
This sequence comes from Hypanus sabinus, assembly GCF_030144855.1. NCBI lineage: Eukaryota > Metazoa > Chordata > Chondrichthyes > Myliobatiformes > Dasyatidae > Hypanus > Hypanus sabinus. Next base: position 88,545,009 of record NC_082712.1, on the reverse strand, counting down.
CTGACCGGTGTCTCTCAGTCACTCTCTCTCAGGGCATGTCTGTACACTGACCGGTGTCTCTCAGTCCCTACCTCTCAGGGGATGTCTGTACACTGACTGGTGTCTCTCAGTCCCTACCTCTCAGGGGGATAACTGTACACTGACTGGTGTCTCTCAGTCCATCTCCCTTAGGGGATATCTGTACCGTGACCTGTATCTCTCAGTCCCTCTCTCTCATGGGATATCTGTACACAGCCAAGTGTCTCACAGTCCCTCTCTGTACACTGACCGTGTTTCTCAGGTGATATCTGTACACTGACCAGTGTGTCTCAGACCCTCTCCCTTAGGGGATATCTGTACACTGACTGGTGTCTCTCTGTCCCTCTCTGTCAGGGGATATCTGTACACAGTCCGGTGTCTCTCAGTCCCTCTCTCTCAGGGTGATATATGTACACTGACCGGTGTCTGTCTGTCCCTCTCTCTCAGGGCATATCTGTACACCGACTGGTGTCTCTCAGTCCCTCTCTTTCGTGGGGATATCTGTTCATTGACCTGCGTCTCTCAGGGGATATCTGTACACTGACCGGTGTCTCTCATTTCCTCTCCATCAGGATATATCTGTACACTGACCGGTGTCTCTCAGTCCCTCTCTCTCAGAGGATATCTGTACACTGACCCTGTGTCTCTCAGTCCCTCTCTCTCTCAGGGGGATTTCTGTACACTGACCGGTGTCTCTCAGTCCCTCTGTCTCAGGGGATATCTGTACACTGACCGTTGTCTCTCAGTCCCTCTCTCTCAGTGGGATTTCTGTACACTGATCGGTGTCTCTCAGTCCCTCTCTCTCAGGGGATATCTGTACACTGACTATTGTCTCTCAGTCCCTGTCGCTCAGGGTGATATCTTTACACGGACAAGTGTCTCTCAGTCCCTCTCTCTCAGGGGATATCTGTACACTGACCGGTGTCTCGCAGGGAATATCTGTACACTGACCGGTCTCTCTCAGTCCATCTCCCTTAGGGGATATGTGTACACTGACCAGTGTCTCTCTGTCCCTCTCTGTCAGGGGATGTCGGTACACTGACCTGTATCTCTCAGTCCCTCTCTCTCAGGGGATATCTGTACACAGTCCGGTGCCTCTCTGTCCATCTCTCTCAGGATATCTGTACACTGACAAGTGTCTCTCAGTTCCTCTCTCTCAGGGCATTTCTGTACACTGACCGGAGTCTGTCAGTTCCTCTCACTCAGGGGATACCTGTACCCAGACCAGTGTCTCACAGTCCCTCTCTGTCAGGATATCTGAACACTGACCGGTGTCTCTCATTCACTCTCACTCAGGGGATATCTGTACACTGACCAGTCTCTCTCTGTCCCTCTCTTTTAGGATATCTGTACACTGACTGGTGTCTCTCAGTCCCTCTCTCTCAGGGGGATATCTCTACACTGACCGGTGTCTCTCAGTCCATCTCCCTTAGGGGATATCTGTACAGTGACCGGTGTCTCTCTGTCCTTCTCTGTCAGGGGATGTCTGTACACTGACCGGTGTCTCTCAGTCCCTCTCTCTCTCAGGGGGATTTCTGTACACTGACCGGTGTCTCTCAGTCCCTCTGTCTCAGGGGATATCTGTGCACTGACCGGTGTCTCTCAGTTCCACTCTCTTAGGGAATATCTGTACACACACTGGTGTCTCTCAGTTCCTCTCCCTCAGGATATATCTGTACACTGACCGGTGTCTCTCAGTCCCTCTCTCTCAGAGGATATCTGTACACTGACCCTGAGTCTCTCAGTCCCTCTCTCTCTCAGGGGGATTTCTGTACACTGACCGGTGTCTCTCAGTCCCTCTGTCTCAGGGGATATCTGTACACTGACCGTTGTCTCTCAGTCCCTCTCTCTCAGTGGGATTTCTGTACACTGATCGGTGTCTCTCAGTCCCTCTCTCTCAGTGGATATCTGTACACTGACAAGTGTCTCTCAGTCCCTCTCTCTCAGGGGATATCTGTACACTGACCGGTGTCTCGCAGGGAATATCTGTACACTGACCGGTCTCTCTCAGTCCCTGTCTCTCAGGGTGATATCCTTACACTGACAACTGTCTCTCAATCCCTCTCTCTCAGAGTATATCTGTACACTGACTGTTGTCTCTCAGTCCCTCTCTCTCAGGGGGATATCTGTACACTGACCGGTGTCTCTCAGTCCATCTCCCTTAGGGGATATGTGTACACTGACCAGTGTCTCTCTGTCCCTCTCTCTCAGGGGATGTCGGTACACTGACCTGTATCTCTCAGTCCCTCTCTCTCAGGGGATACCTGTACACTGACAAGTGTTTCTCAGTCCCTCTCCCTCAGGGGATATCTGTACACTGACCGGTGTCTCTCAGTCCCTCCCTCTCATGGGATATCTGTTCACTGACTGGTGTCTCTCAGTTCCTCACCCTCAGGATATATCTGTGCACTAACCGGTGTCTCTCAGTCCCTCTCTCTCAGGGAATATCTGTACACTGACAAGTGTCTCTCAGTCCCTCTCTCTCAGAGGATGTCTGTACACTGACTGTGTTTCTCAGGTGATATCTGTACTCTGATCGGTGTGTCTCAGACCCTCTCCCTCAGGATATATCTGTACACTGACCGGTGTCTCTCAGTCCCTCTCGTTCAGGGGATATCGGAACACTGACCGGTGTCTCTCAGTCCCTCTCTCTCAGGGGATATCTGTACACTGACCGGAGTCTCTCAGTCCCTCTCTCTCAGGGGATGTCTGTACACTGACCAGTCTCTCTCTGTCCCTCTCTCTTAGGATATCTGTACACTGACTGGTGTCTCTCAGTCCCTCTCTCTCAGGGGGATATCTGTACCCTGACCGGTGTCTCTCAGTCCATCTCCCTTAGGGGATATCTGTACAGTGAGCGGTGTCTCTCTGTCCTTCTCTGTCAGGGGATGTCTGTACACTGACCGGTGTCTCTCAGTCCCTCCCTCTCTCAGGGGGATTTCTGTACACTGACCGGTGTCTCTCAGTCCATCTCCCTTAGGGGATATCTGTACACCGACCGGTGTCTCTCTGTCCCTCTCTGTCAGGGGATGTCTGTACACTAACCTGTATCTCTCAGTCTGTCTCTGTCGTGGGATATGTGTACACTGACCGGTGTCTCTCTGTCCCTCTCTGTCAGGGGATGTCTGTACACTGACCTGTATCTCTCAGTCCATCTCCCTTAGGGGATATCTGTACACCGACCGGTGTCTCTCTGTCCCCCTCTGTCAGGGGATGTCTGTACACTAACCTGTATCTCTCAGTCTGTCTCTCTCATGGGATATCTGTACACTGACCGGTGTCTATCAGACCCTCTCTCTCAGGGGATACCTGTACACTGACAAGTGTTTCTCAGTCCCTCTCTCTCATGGGATATCTGTACACTGACTGGTGTCTCTCAGTTCCTCACCCTCAGGATATATCTGTACACTGACCGGTGTCTCTCAGTCCCTGTCTCTCAGGGAATATCTGTACACTGACTGGTGTCTCTCAGTCACTCTCTCTCAGGGCATGTCTGTACACTGACCGGTGTCTCTCAGTCCCTATCTCTCAGGGGATGTCTGTACACTGACCAGTGTCTCTCAGTCCCTGTCTCTCAGGGAATATCTGTACACTGACTGGTGTCTCTCAGTCACTCTCTCTCAGGGCATGTCTGTACACTGACCGGTGTCTCTCAGTCCCTGTCTCTCAGGGAATATCTGTACACTGACTGGTGTCTCTCAGTCCATCTCCCTTAGGGGATATCTGTACCGTGACCTGTATCTCTCAGTCCCTCTCTCTCATGGGATATCTGTACACAGCCAAGTGTCTCTCAGTCCCTCTCTGTACACTGACCGTGTTTCTCAGGTGATATCTGTACACTGACCAGTGTGTCTCAGACCCTCTCCCTTAGGGGATATCTGTACACTGACTGGTGTCTCTCTGTCCCTCTCTGTCAGGGGATATCTGTACACAGTCCGGTGTCTCTCTGTCCCTCTCTCTCAGGGTGATATATGTACACTGACCGGTGTCTGTCAGTCCCTCTCTCTCAGGGCATATCTGTACACCGACTGGTGTCTCTCAGTCCCTCTCTTTCGTGGGGATATCTGTTCATTGACCTGCGTCTCTCAGGGGATATCTGTACACTGACCGGTATCTCTCAGTCCCACTCTCTCAGGGGATATCTGTACACTGCCCGGTGTCTCTCAGTCCCTCTCTCTCAGGGGATATCTGTTCACTGACCAGTTTCTCTCAGTCCCTCTCTCTCAGGGGGAATTCTGTACACTGACCGTTGTCTCTCAGTCCATCTCCCTCAGGGGGATATCTGTACACTGACCGGTGTCACTCAGACCCTCTCTCTCAGGGGGATTTCTGTACTCTGACCGGTGTCTCTCATTCACTCTCACTCAGGGGATATCTGTAAACTGACCAGTGTCTCTCTGTCCCTCTCTCTTAGGGATATCAGTACACTGACCGGTGTCTCTCAGTCCCTCTGTCTCAGGGGATATCTGTACACTGACCGTTGTCTCTCAGTCCCTCTCTCTCAGTGGGATTTCTGTACACTGATCGGTGTCTCTCAGTCCCTCTCTCTCAGGGGATATCTGTACACTGACAAGTGTCTCTCAGTTCCTGTCGCTCAGGGTGATATCTTTACACGGACAAGTGTCTCTCAGTCCGTCTCTCTCAGGGGATATCTGTACACTGACCGGTGTCTCGCAGGGAATATCTGTACACTGACTGGTCTCTCTCAGTCCCTGTCTCTCAGGGTGATATCCTTACACTGACAACTGTCTCTCATTCCCTCTCTCTCAGAGTATATCTGTACACTGACTGTTGTCTCTCAGTCCCTGTCTCTCAGGGTGATATCTTTACACTGACAACTGTCTCTCAGTCCCTCTCTCTGAGGGAATATCTGTACACTGACCAGTGGCTCTCAGTCCTCCTCTCTCAGGGGGTTTTCTGTACACTGACCAGTGTCACTCTGTCCCTCTCTCTCCGGGAATATCTGTGCACTGACCGGTGTCTCTCAGTCCCTCTCTCTCAGGGGGATATCTATCCACTGACCGGTGTCTCTCAGTCCCTCTCTCTCAGGGGGATATCTATCCACTGACCGGTGTCTCTCTGTCCCTCTCTCTCAGGGGATATCTGTACACTGACCGGTGTCTCTCTGTCCCTCTCTCTCATGGGATATCTGTACACTGACCGGTGTCTCTCAGTCGATCTCTCTCAGGCAATACCTGTGCAAAGACCAGTGTCTCTCAGTCCCTCTCTATTTGGATATCTGTACACTGACCTGTGTCTCTCAGTCCAAATCCCTCTGGGGGATATCTGTACACTTACAGGTGTCACTCAGACACTCTCTCTCAGGGCATATCTGTACACTGACCGGTGTCTCTCAGTCCCTCTCTTTCAAGGGATATCTGTACACTGACCGTTGTTTCTCTGTCACTCTCTGTCAGGATATCTGAACACTGACCTGTATCTCTAAGTCCCGCTCTGTCAGGACAGTTCTGTACACTGACTGGCGGCTCTCAGTCCCTCTCTATCAGGGGATATCTGTACACTGACCGGTGTCTCTCAGACCCGCTCTCTCTCAGGGCATTTCGCTACACTGACTGGAGTCTCTCAGTCCCTCTCTGTCAGGGGATGTCTGTACCCTGACCGTGTCTCTCACGGGATATCTGTACACTGATCGGTGGCTCTCAGTCCCTCACTCTGCGGGCGATATCTGTGCAGTGACCGGTGTCTCTCAGTCCCTCTCTCTCCGGGGATATCTGTACACTGACCGGAGTCTCTCAGTCCCTCTCTCTCAGGAAATATCTGTACACTGACCGGTGTCTCTCAATCCTTCTCTCTCAGGGGGAATTCTGTACCCTGTGCGGTGTCTCTCAGTCCCTCTCTGTCAGGGGATACCTGTGCAAAGACAAGTGTCTCTCAGTCTCTCTCTCTCAGGGGATATCTGTACACTGACCGGTGTCTCTCAGTCCCTCTCTCTCAGGATATCTGTACACTGACCAGTGTCTCTCAGTCCCTCTCTCTCAGGACATTTCTGTACACTTACCGGAGTCTGTCAGTCCCTCTCTCTCAGGGGATACCTGTACACTGCCCGTGTCTCTCAGTTCCTCTCCCTCAGGATATATCTGTACACTGACCGGTGTCTCTCAGTCCCTCTCTCTCAGGGAATATCTGTACACTGACAAGTGTCTCTCAGTCCCTCTCTCTCAGAGGATGTCTGTACACTGACTGTGTTTCTCAGGTGATATCTGTACTCTGATCGGTGTGTCTCAGACCCTCTCCCTCAGGATATATCTGTACACTGACCGGTGTCTCTCAGTCCCTCTCTCTGAGGGGATATCTGTGCACTAACCAGTGTCTCTCAGTCCCTCCCTCTCAGGGGGAGATCTGTACACTGACCGGTGTCTCTCAGTCCCTCTCTCTCAGGGAATATCTCTACACTGACAACTGTCTCTCGGTCCCTGGCTCTCAGAGGATATCTGTACACTGACCGGTGTCTCTCAGTCCCTCTCTCTCAGAGGGATATCTGTTCATTGACCTGTGTCTCTAAGGGGATATCTGTACACTGACCGGTGTCTCTCAGTCCCTCTCTCTCAGGGAATATCTCTACACTGACAACTGTCTCTCGGACCCTGTCCCTCAGAGGATATCTGTACTCTGACCGGTGTCACTCAGTCCCTCTCTCTCATAGGATATCTGTACACTGACTGGTGTCTCTCAGTCCCTCTCTCTCAGGGGATACCTGTACACTGACAAGTGTTTCTCAGTCCCTCTCTCTCAGGGGATATCTGTACAGTGACCGGTGTCTCTCTGTCCTTCTCTGTCAGGGGATGTCTGTACACTGACCGGTGTCACTCAGTCCCTCTCAGTCAGGGGATGTCTGTACACTGACCTGTATCTCTCAGTCCCTCTCTCTCAGGATATCTGTACACTGACAAGTGTCTCTCAGTTCCTCTCTCTCAGGGCATTTCTGTACACTGACCGGAATCTGACAGTCCCACTCACTCAGGGGATAACTGTACACAGACCAGTGTCTCACAGTCCCTCTCTGTCAGGATATCTGTACACTGACCAGTCTCTCTCTGTCCCTCTCTCTTAGGATATCTGTACACTGACCAGTGTCTCTCTGTCCCTCACTCTCATGGGATATCTGTACACTGACCGGTGTCTCTCAGTCCCTCTCTCTCAGGGGATACCTGTACACTGACCGCTGTCTCTCAGTCCCTCTCTCTCAGAGGATATCTGTACAGTGACCGGTGTCACTCAGTCCCTCTCTGTCAGGGGATGTCTGTACACTGACCTGTATCTCTCAGTACCTCTTTCTCAGGGGATATCTGTACACAGTCCGGTGCCTCTCTGTCCATCTCTCTCAGGGGGATAACTGTTTACTAATCGGTGTCTCTCAGTCCCTCTCTCTCAGGATATCTGTAAACTGACAAGTGTCTCTCAGTTACTCTCTATCAGGGCATTTCTGTACACTGACCGGAATCTGTCAGTCCCACTCACTCAGGGGATACCTGTACACAGACCATTCTCTCACAGTCCCTCTCTGTCAGGATATCTGTACACTGACCAGTCTCTCTCTGTCCCTCTCTCTTAGGATATCTGTACACTGACCAGTGTCTCTCTGTCCCTCACTCTCATGGGATATCTGTACACTGACCGGTGTCTCTCAGTCCCTCTCTCTCAGGGGATATCTGTGCACTGACCGGTGTCTCTCAGTTCCACTCTCTTAGGGAATATCTGTACACACACCGGTGTCTCTCAGTTCCTCTCCCTCAGGATATATCTATACACTGACCGGTGTCTCTCATTCACTCTCACTCAGGGGATATCTGTAAACTGACCAGTGTCTCTCTGTCCCTCTCTCATAGGATATCTGTACACTGACCGGTCTCTCTCAGTCCCTCTCTCTCAGGGGATACCTGTACACTGACCGGTGTCTCTCAGTCCCTCTCTCTCATAGGATATCTGTACACTGACCGGTGTCTCTCAGTCCCTCTCTCTCAGGGGATATCTGTACACTGACCGGTGTCTCGCAGGGAAAATCTGTACACTGACCGGTCTCTCTCAGTCCCTGTCTCTCAGGGTGATATCCTTACACTGACAACTGTCTCTCAGTCCCTCTCTCTCAGAATATATCTGTAGACTGACTGTTGTCTCTCAGTCCCTGTCTCTCAGGGTGATATCTTTACACTGACAACTGTCTCTCAGTCCCTCTCTCTCAGGGAATATCTGTACACTGACCAGTGTCACTCTGTCCCTCTCTCTCTGGGAATATCTGTGCACTGACCGGTGTCTCTCAGTCCCTCTCTCTCAGGGGGATATCTATACACTGACCGGTGTCTCTCTGTCCCTCTCTCTCAGGGGATATCTGTACACTGACCGGTGTCTCTCTGTCCCTCTCTCTCAGGGGGATATCTATACACTGACCGGTGTCTCTCGGTCCCTCTCTGTCAAGGGATGTCTGCACACAGACCTGTATCTCTCAGTACCTCTCTCTCATGGGATAACTGTACACTGACAGCTGTCTCTCAGTCCCTCTCTCTCAGAGGATATCTGTACAGTGACCGGTGTCACTCAGTCCCTCTCTGTCAGGGGATGTCTGTACACTGATCTGTATCTCTCAGTCCCTCTCTCTCTGGGGATATCTGTACACAGTCCGGTGCCTCTCTGTCCATCTCTCTCAGGGGGATAACTGTTTACTAATCGGTGTCTCTCAGTCCCTCTCTCTCAGGATATCTGTAAACTGACAAGTGTCTCTCAGTTCCTCTCTATCAGGGCATTTCTGTACACTGACCGGAATCTGTCAGTCCCACTCACTCAGGGGATACCTGTACACAGACCAGTGTCTCTCAGTCCCTCTCTGTCAGGATATCTGTACACTGACCAGTCTCTCTCTATCCCTCTCTCTTAGGATATCTGTACACTGACCAGTGTCTCTCTGTCCCTCACTCTCATGGGATATCTGTACACTGACCGGTGTCTCTCAGTCCCGCTCTCTCAAAGGATATCTGTACACTCATCGGTGGCTCTCAGTCCCTCACTCTTCGGGCGATATCTGTGCACTGACCGGTGTCTCTCAGTTCCACTCTCTTAGGGAATATCTGTACACACACCGGTGTCTCTCAGTTCCTCTCCCTCAGGATATATCTATACACTGACCGGTGTCTCTCATTCACTCTCACTCAGGGGATATCTGTAAACTGACCAGTGTCTCTCTGTCCCTCTCTCATAGGATATCTGTACACTGACCGGTGTCTCTCAGTCCCTCTCTCTCAGGGGATACCTGTACACTGACCGGTGTCTCTCAGTCCCTCTCTCTCATAGGATATCTGTACACTGACCGGTGTCTCTCAGTCCCTCTCTCTCAGGGGATATCTGTACACTGACCGGTGTCTCGCAGGGAAAATCTGTACACTAACCGGTCTCTCTCAGTCCCTGTCTCTCAGGGTGATATCCTTACACTGACAACTGTCTCTCAGTCCCTCTCTCTCAGAATATATCTGTAGACTGACTGTTGTCTCTCAGTCCCTGTCTCTCAGGGTGATATCTTTACACTGACAACTGTCTCTCAGTCCCTCTCTCTCAGGGAATATCTGTACTCTGACCAGTGTCACTCTGTCCCTCTCTCTCTGGGAATATCTGTGCACTGACCGGTGTCTCTCAGTCCCTCTCTCTCAGGGGGATATCTATACACTGACCGGTGTCTCTCTGTCCCTCTCTCTCAGGGGATATCTGTACACTGACCGGTGTCTCTCTGTCCCTCTCTCTCAGGGGGATATCTATACACTGAACGGTGTGTCTCGGTCCCTCTCTGTCAAGGGATGTCTGTTCACAGACCTGTGTCTCTCAGTACCTCTCTCTCATGGGATAACTGTACACTGACCGCTGTCTCTCAGTCCCTCTCTCTCAGAGGATATCTGTACAGTGACCGGTGTCACTCAGTCCCTCTCTGTCAGGGGATGTCTGTACACTGACCTGTATCTCTCAGTCCCTCTCTCTCAGGGGATATCTGTACACAGTCCGGTGCCTCGCTGTCCATCTCTCTCAGGTGGATAACTGTTTACTAATCGGTGTCTCTCAGTCCCTCTCTCTCAGGATATCTGTAAACTGACAAGTGTCTCTCAGTTCCTCTCTATCAGGGCATTTCTGTACACTGACCGGAATCTGTCAGTCCCACTCACTCAGGGGATACCAGTACACAGACCAGTGTCTCACAGTCCCTCTCTGTCAGGATATCTGTACACTGACCAGTCTCTCTCTATCCCTCTCACTTAGGATATCTGTACACTGACCAGTGTCTCTCTGTCCCTCACTCTCATGGGATATCCGTACACTGACCGGTGTCTCTCAGTCCCTCTCTCTCAGGGGATACCTGTACACTGACCGGTGTCTCTCAGTCCCTCTCTCTCAAAGGATATCTGTACACTCATCGGTGGCTCTCAGTCTCTCACTCTTCGGGCGATATCTGTGCACTGACCGGTGTCTCTCAGTTCCACTCTCTTAGGGAATATCTGTACACACACCGGTGTCTCTCAGTTCCTCTCCCTCAGGATATATCTATACACTGACCGGTGTCTCTCATTCACTCTCACTCAGGGGATATCTGCAAACTGACCAGTGTCTCTCTGTCCCTCTCTCATAGGATATCTGTACACTGACCGGTGTCTCTCAGTCCCTCTCTCTCAGGGGATAACTGTACACTGACCGGTGTCTCTCAGTCCCTCTCTCTCATAGGATATCTGTACACTGACCGGTGTCTCTCAGTCCCTCTCTCTCAGGGGATATCTGTACACTGACCGGTGTCTCGCAGGGAAAATCTGTACACTAACCGGTCTCTCTCAGTCCCTGTCTCTCAGGGTGATATCCTTACACTGACAACTGTCTCTCAGTCCCTCTCTCTCAGAATATATCTGTAGACTGACTGATGTCTCTCAGTCCCTGTCTCTCAGGGTGATATCTTTACACTGACAACTGTCTCTCAGTCCCTCTCTCTCAGGGAATATCTGTACACTGACCCGTGTCTCTCTGTCCCTCTCTCTCAGGGGGATATCTAATCACTGACCGGTGTCTTTCGGTCCCTCTCTGTCAAGGGATGTCTGTACACAGACCTGTATCTCTCAGTACCTCTCTCTCATGGGATAACTGTACACTGATCGGTGTCTCTCAGTCGATCTCTCTCAGGGTATACCTGTGCAAAGACCAGTGTCTCTCAGTCCCCCTCTATTTGGATATATGTACACTGACCGGTGTCTCTCAGTCCAACTCCCTCTGGGGGATATCTGTACACTTACAGGTGTCACTCAGACACTCTCTCTCAGGGCATATCTGTACACTGACCGGTGTCTCTCAGTCCCTCTCTTTCAGGGGATATCGGTACACTGACCGGTGTCTCTCAGTCCCTCTCTCTCAGGGGGATATCTGTACACTGACCGGTGTCTCTCAGTCCCTCTCTCTCAGGGGATATCTGTACTCTGACCATTGTCTCTCAGTCCCTCTCTCTCAGGGGTTATCTGTACACTGACCGGTGTCTCTCAGGGAATATCTGTACACTGAACGGTGTCTCTCAGTCCCTCTCTCTCAGGTGGATGTCTGTACACTGACCGGTGTCTCTCAGTCCCTCACTCTCAGGGGATATCTGTACACTGACCGGTGTCTCTCAGTCCCTCACTCTCAGGGGATATCTGTTCACTGACCGGTGTATCTCAGTCCCTCACTCTCAGGGGGAGATCTGTACACTGACCGGTGTCTCTCAGTTCCTCTCCCTCAGGGGGATATATGTACACTGAACGGTGTCTGTCAGTCCCTATCTCTCAAGGGATATCTGTGCACTGTCCGGTGTCTCTCTGTCACTCTCTGTCAGGGGATGTCTGTACACTGACCTGTATCTCTCAGTCCCTCTCTCGCAGGGGATATCTGTACACAGTCCGGTGTCTCTCTGACCCTCTCTCTCAGGGAGATAACTGTTCACTAATCGGTGTCTCTCAGTCCCTCCCTCTCAGGGGATATCTGTACACTGACCGGTGTCTCTCAGTTCCTCTCCCTCAGGATATATCTGTACACTGACCGGTGTCTCTCAGTCCCTCTCTCTCAGGGAATATCTGTACACTGACAAGTGTCTCTCAGTCCCTCTCTCTCAGAGGATGTCTTTACACTGACTGTGTTTCTCAGGTGATATCTGTACTCTGATCGGTGTGTCTCAGACCCTCTCCCTCAGGATATATCTGTCCACTGACCGGTGTCTCTCAAACCCTCTCTTTCAGGGGATATCGGAACACTGACCGGTGTCTCTCAGTCCCTCTCTCTCAGGGGATATCTGTACACTGACCGGTGTCTCTCAGTCCCTCTCTCTCAGGGGATATCTGTACATTGACCAGTCTCTCTCTGTCCCTCTCTCTTAGGATATCTGTACACTGACCAGTGTCTCTCAGTCCATCTCCATTAGGGGATATCTGTACAGTGACCAGTGTCTCTCTGTCCTTCTCTGTCAGGGGAAGTCTGTACACTGACCGGTGTCTCTCAGTCACTCTCTCTCTCAGGGGGATTTCTGTACACTGACCGGTGTCTCTCAGTCCATCTCCCTTAGGGGATATCTGTACACCGACCGGTGTCTCTCTGTCCCTCTCTGTCAGGGGATGTCGGTACACTAACCTGTATCTCTCAGTCTGTCTCTCTCGTGGGATATGTGTACACTGACCGGTGTCTCTCTGTCCCTCTCTGTCAGGGGATGTCGGTACACTAACCTGTATCTCTCAGTCTGTCTCTCTCGTGGGATATGTGAACACTGACCGGTGTCTCTCAGTCCCTCTCTCTCAGGGGATATCTGTACACAGTCCAGTGTCTCTCAGTCCCTCTCTCTTTCAGGGGGATTTCTGTACACTGACCGGTGTCTCTCAGTCCATCCCCCTTAGCGGATATCTGTACACCGACCGGTGTCTCTCTGTCCCCCTATGTCAGGGGATGTCTGTACACTAACCTGTATCTCTCAGTGTGTCTCCCACATGGGATATCTGTACACTGACCGGTGTCTCTCAGACCCTCTCTCTCAGGGGATACCTGTACACTGACAAGTGTTTCTCAGTCCCTCTCTCTCAGGGGATATCTGTACACTGACTGGTATCTCTCAGTTCCTCACCCTCAGGATATATTTGTACACTGACCGGTGTCTCTCAGTCCCTCTCTCTCAGGGAATATCTGTACACTGACAAGTGTCTCTCAGTCCCTCTCTCTCAGAGGATGTCTGTACACTGACTGTGTTTCTCAGGTGATATCTGTACTCTGATCGGTGTGTCTCAGACCCTCTCCCTCAGGATATATCTGTACACTGACCGGTGTCTCTCAGTCCCTCTCGTTCAGGGGATATCGGAACACTGACCGGTGTCTCTCAGTCCCTCTCTCTCAAGGGATATCTGTACACTGACTGGTGTCTCTCAGTCCATCTCCCTTAGGGGATATCTGTACCGTGACCTGTATCTCTCAGTCCCTCTCTCTCATGGGATATCTGTACACAGCCAAGTGTCTCTCAGTCCCTCTCTGTACACTGACCGTGTTTCTCAGGTGATATCTGTACACTGACCAGTGTGTCTCAGACCCTCTCCCTTAGGGGATATCTGTACACTGACTGGTGTCTCTCTGTCCCTCTCTGTCAGGGGATATCTGTACACAGTCCGGTGTCTCTCAGTCCCTCTCTCTCAGGGTGATATATGTACACTGACCGGTGTCTGTCAGTCCCTCTCTCTCAGGGCATATCTGTACACCGACTGGTGTCTCTCAGTCCCTCTCTTTCGTGGGGATATCTGTTCATTGACCTGCGTCTCTCAGGGGATATCTGTACACTGACCGGTGTCTCTCATTTCCTCTCCATCAGGATATATCTGTACACTGACCGGTGTCTCTCAGTCCCTCTCTCTCAGAGGATATCTGTACACTGACCCTGTGTCTCTCAGTCCCTCTCTCTCTCAGGGGGATTTCTGTACACTGACCGGTGTCTCTCTGTCCCTCTGTCTCAGGGGATATCTGTACACTGACCGTTGTCTCTCAGTCCCTCTCTCTCAGTGGGATTTCTGTACACTGATCGGTGTCTCTCAGTCCCTCTCTCTCAGGGGATATCTGTACACTGACAAGTGTCTCTCTGTCCCTGTCGCTCAGGGTGATATCTTTACACGGACAAGTGTCTCTCAGTCCCTCTCTCTCAGGGGATATCTGTACACTGACCGGTGTCTCGCAGGGAATATCTGTACACTGACCGGTCTCTCTCAGTCCCTGTCTCTCAGGGTGATATCCTTACACTGACAACTGTCTCTCAATCCCTCTCTCTCAGAGTATATCTGTACACTGACTGTTGTCTCTCAGTCCCTCTCTCTCTCAGGGGGATTTCTGTACACTGACCGGTGTCTCTCAGTCCCTCTGTCTCAGGGAATATCTGTACACTGACCGGTCTCTCTCAGTCCCTGTCTCTCAGGGTGATATCCTTACACTGACAACTGTCTCTCAATCCCTCTCTCTCAGAGTATATCTGTACACTGACTGGTGTCTCTCAGTCCCTCTCTCACAGGGGGATATCTGTACACAGACCGGTGTCTCTCAGTCCATCTCCCTTAGGGGATATGTGTACACTGACCAGTGTCTCTCTGTCCCTCTCTGTCAGGGGATGTCGGTACACTGACCTGTATCTCTCAGTCCCTCTCTCTCAGGGGATATCTGTACACAGTCCGGTGCCTCTCTGTCCATCTCTCTCAGGATATCTGTACACTGACAAGTGTCTCTCAGTTCCTCTCTCTCAGGGCATTTCTGTACACTGACCGGAGTCTGTCAGTTCCTCTCACTCAGGGGATACCTGTACCCAGACCAGTGTCTCACAGTCCCTCTCTGTCAGGATATCTGAACACTGACCGGTGTCTCTCATTCACTCTCACTCAGGGGATATCTGTACACTGACCAGTCTCTCTCTGTCCCTCTCTTTTAGGATATCTGTACACTGACTGGTGTCTCTCAGTCCCTCTCTCTCAGGGGGATATCTGTACACTGACCGGTGTCTCTCAGTCCATCTCCCTTAGGGGATATCTGTACAGTGACCGGTGTCTCTCAGTCCCTCTCTCTCTCAGGGGGATTTCTGTACACTGACCGGTGTCTCTCAGTCCCTCTGTCTCAGGGGATATCTGTACACTGACCGGTGTCTCTCATTTCCTCTCCATCAGGATATATCTGTACACTGACCGGTGTCTCTCAGTCCCTCTCTCTCAGAGGATATCTGTACACTGACCCTGAGTCTCTCAGTCCCTCTCTCTCTCAGGGGGATTTCTGTACACTGACCGGTGTCTCTCAGTCCCTCTGTCTCAGGGGATATCTGTACACTGACCGTTGTCTCTCAGTCCCTCTTTCTCAGTGGGATTTCTGTACACTGATCGGTGTCTCTCAGTCCCTCTCTCTCAGGGGATATCTGTACACTGACAAGTGTCTCTCAGTCCCTGTCGCTCAGGGTGATATCTTTACACGGACAAGTGTCTCTCAGTCCCTCTCTCTCAGGGGATATCTGTACACTGACCGGTGTCTCGCAGGGAATATCTGTACACTGACCAGTCTCTCTCAGTCCCTGTCTCTCAGGGTGATATCCTTACACTGACAACTGTCTCTCAATCCCTCTCTCTCAGAGTATATCTGTACACTGACTGTTGTCTCTCAGTCCCTCTCTCTCAGGGGGATATCTGTACACTGACCGGTGTCTCTCAGTCCATCTCCCTTAGGGGATATGTGTACACTGACCAGTGTCTCTCGGTCCCTCTCTCTCAGGGGATGTCGGTACACTGACCTGTATCTCTCAGTCCCTCTCTCTCAGGGGATATCTGTACACAGTCCGGTGCCTCTCTGTCCATCTCTCTCAGGGGGATAACTGTTCACTAATCGGTGTCTCTCAGTCCCTCTCTCTCAGGATATCTGTACACTGACAAGTGTCTCTCAGTTCCTCTCTCTCAGGGCATTTCTGTACACTGACCGGAGTCTGTCAGTTCCTCTCACTCAGGGGATACCTGTACCCAGACCAGTGTCTCACAGTCCCTCTCTGTCAGGATATCTGTACACTGACCCTGTGTCTCTCAGTCCCTCTCTCTCTCAGGGGGATTTCTGTACACTGACCGGTGTCTCTCAGTCCCTCTGTCTCAGGGGATATCTGTACCCTGACCAGTCTCTCTCAGACCCTCTCTCTCAGGGGATACCTGTACACTGACAAGTGTTTCTCAGTCCCTCTCCCTCAGGGGATATCTGTGCACTAACCGGTGTCTCTCAGTCCCTCTCTCTCAGGGAATATCTGTACACTGACAAGTGTCTCTCAGTCCCTCTCTCTCAGAGGATGTCTGTACACTGACTGTGTTTCTCAGGTGATATCTGTACTCTGATCGGTGTGTCTCAGACCCTCTCCCTCAGGATATATCTGTACACTGACCGGTGTCTCTCAGTCCCTCTCGTTCAGGGGATATCGGAACACTGACCGGTGTCTCTCAGTCCCTCTCTCTCAAGGGATATCTGTACACTGACTGGTGTCTCTCAGTCCATCTCCCTTAGGGGATATCTGTACCGTGACCTGTATCTCTCAGTCCCTCTCTCTCATGGGATATCTGTACACAGCCAAGTGTCTCTCAGTCCCTCTCTGTACACTGACCGTGTTTCTCAGGTGATATCTGTACACTGACCAGTGTGTCTCAGACCCTCTCCCTTAGGGGATATCTGTACACTGACTGGTGTCTCTCTGTCCCTCTCTGTCAGGGGATATCTGTACACAGTCCGGTGTCTCTCAGTCCCTCTCTGTCAGGGTGATATATGTACACTGACCGGTGTCTGTCAGTCCCTCTCTCTCAGGGCATATCTGTACACCGACTGGTGTCTCTCAGTCCCTCTCTTTCGTGGGGATATCTGTTCATTGACCTGCGTCTCTCAGGGGATATCTGTACACTGACCGGTGTCTCTCATTTCCTCTCCATCAGGATATATCTGTACACTGACCGGTGTCTCTCAGTCCCTCTGTCTCAGGGGATATCTGTACACTGACCGTTGTCTCTCAGTCCCTCTCTCTCAGTGGGATTTCTGTACACTGATCGGTGTCTCTCAGTCCCTCTCTCTCAGGGGATATCTGTACACTGACAAGTGTCTCTCTGTCCCTGTCGCTCAGGGTGATATCTTTACACGGACAAGTGTCTCTCAGTCCCTCTCTCTCAGGGGATATCTGTACACTGACCGGTGTCTCGCAGGGAATATCTGTACACTGACCGGTCTCTCTCAGTCCCTGTCTCTCAGGGTGATATCCTTACACTGACAACTGTCTCTCAATCCCTCTCTCTCAGAGTATATCTGTACACTGACTGTTGTCTCTCAGTCCCTCTCACTCAGGGGGATATCTGTACACAGACCGGTGTCTCTCAGTCCATCTCCCTTAGGGGATATGTGTACACTGACCAGTGTCTCTCTGTCCCTCTCTGTCAGGGGATGTCGGTACACTGACCTGTATCTCTCAGTCCCTCTCTCTCAGGGGATATCTGTACACAGTCCGGTGCCTCTCTGTCCATCTCTCTCAGGATATCTGTACACTGACAAGTGTCTCTCAGTTCCTCTCTCTCAGGGCATTTCTGTACACTGACCGGAGTCTGTCAGTTCCTCTCACTCAGGGGATACCTGTACCCAGACCAGTGTCTCACAGTCCCTCTCTGTCAGGATATCTGAACACTGACCGGTGTCTCTCATTCACTCTCACTCAGGGGATATCTGTACACTGACCAGTCTCTCTCTGTCCCTCTCTTTTAGGATATCTGTACACTGACTGGTGTCCCTCAGTCCCTCTCTCTCAGGGGATAGCTGTACACTGACCGGTGTCTCTCAGTTCCTCTCCCTCAGGATATATCTGTACACTGACCGGTGTCTCTCAGTCCCTCTCTCTCAGAGGATATCTGTACACTGACCCTGAGTCTCTCAGTCCCTCTCTCTCTCAGGGGGATTTCTGTACACTGATCGGTGTCTCTCAGTCCCTCTCTCTCAGGGGATATCTGTACACGGACAAGTGTCTCTCAGTCCCTCTCTCTCAGGGGATATCTGTACACTGACCGGTGTCTCGCAGGGAATATCTGTACACTGACCAGTCTCTCTCAGTCCCTGTCTCTCAGGGTGATATCCTTACACTGACAACTGTCTCTCAATCCCTCTCTCTCAGAGTATATCTGTACACTGACTGTTGTCTCTCAGTCCCTCTCTCTCAGGGGGATATCTGTACACTGACCGGTGTATCTCAGTCCATCTCCCTTAGGGGATATGTGTACACTGACCAGTGTCTCTCTGTCCCTCTCTGTCAGGGGATGTCGGTACACTGACCTGTATCTCTCAGTCCCTTTCTCTCAGGGGATATCTGTACACAGTCCGGTGCCTCTCTGTCCATCTCTCTCAGGGGGATAACTGTTCACTAATCGGTGTCTCTCAGTCCCTCTCTCTCAGGATATCTGTACACTGACAAGTGTCTCTCAGTTCCTCTCTCTCAGGGCATTTCTGTACACTGACCGGAGTCTGTCAGTTCCTCTCACTCAGGGGATACCTGTACCCAGACCAGTGTCTCACAGTCCCTCTCTGTCAGGATATCTGAACACTGACCGGTGTCTCTCATTCACTCTCACTCAGGGGATATCTGTACACACACCGGTGTCCCTCAGTCCCTCTCTCTCTCAGGGGATATCTGTACACTGACCGGTGTCTCTCAGTTCCTCTCCCTCAGGATATATCTGTACACTGACCGGTGTCTCTCAGTCCCTCTGTCTCAGGGGATATCTGTACACTGACCGGTGTCTCTCATTTCCTCTCCATCAGGATATATCTGTACACTGACCGGTGTCTCTCAGTCCCTCTCTCTCAGAGGATATCTGTACACTGACCGGTGTCTCTCAGTCCCTCTCTCTCAGAGGATATCTGTACACTGACCCTGTGTCTCTCAGTCCCTCTCTCTCTCAGGGGGATTTCTGTACACTGACCGGTGTCTCTCAGTCCCTCTGTCTCAGGGGATATCTGTACACTGACCGTTGTCTCTCAGTCCCTCTCTCTCAGTGGGATTTCTGTACACTGATCGGTGTCTCTCAGTCCCTCTCTCTCAGGGGATATCTGTACACTGACAAGTGTCTCTCAGTCCCTGTCGCTCAGGGTGATATCTTTACACGGACAAGTGTCTCTCAGTCCCTCTCTCTCAGGGGATATCTGTACACTGACCGGTGTCTCGCAGGGAATATCTGTACACTGACCGGTCTCTCTCAGTCCCTGTCTCTCAGGGTGATATCCTTACACTGACAACTGTCTCTCAATCCCTCTCTCTCAGAGTATATCTGTACACTGACTGTTGTCTCTCAGTCCCTCTCTCTCAGGGGGATATCTGTACACTGACCGGTGTCTCTCAGTCCATCTCCCTTAGGGGATATGTGTACACTGACCAGTGTCTCTCTGTCCCTCTCTCTCAGGGGATGTCGGTACACTGACCTGTATCTCTCAGTCCCTCTCTCTCAGGGGATATCTGTACACAGTCCGGTGCCTCTCTGTCCATCTCTCTCAGGGGGATAACTGTTCACTAATCGGTGTCTCTCAGTCCCTCTCTCTCAGGATATCTGTACACTGACAAGTGTCTCTCAGTTCCTCTCTCTCAGGGCATTTCTGTACACTGACCAGAGTCTGTCAGTTCCTCTCACTCAGGGGATACCTGTACCCAGACCACTGTCTCACAGTCCCTCTCTGTCAGGATATCTGAACACTGACCGGTGTCTCTCATTCACTCTCACTCAGGGGATATCTGTACACAGACCGGTGTCTCTCAGGCCCTCTCTCTCTCAGGGGATATCTGTACACTGACCGGTGTCTCTCAGTCCCTCACTCTCAGGGGGATTTCTGTACACTGACTGGTGTCTCTCAGTCCCTCTCTCTCAGGGGGATATCTGTACACTGACCGGTGTCTCTCAGTCCATCTCCCTTAGGGGATGTCTGTACACTGACCGGTGTCTCTCAGTCCCTCTCTCTCTCAGGGGGATTTCTGTACACTGACCGGTGTCTCTCATTCACTCTCACTCAGAGGATATCTGTAAACTGACCAGTGTCTCTCTGTCCCTCTCTCTTAGGATATCTGAACACTGACAGGTGTCTCTCATTCACTCCCACTCAGGGGATATCTGTACACTGACCAGTCTCTCTCAGACCCTCTCTCTCAGGGGATACCTGTACACTGACAAGTGTTTCTCAGTCCCTCTCGTTCAGGGGATATCGGAACACTGACCGGTGTCTCTCAGTCCCTCTCTCTCAGGGGATATCTGTACACTGACCGGAGTCTCTCAGTCCCTCTCTCTCAGGGGATATCTGTACACTGACCAGTCTCTCTCTGTCCCTCTCTCTTAGGATATCTGTACACTGACTGGTGTCTCTCAGTCCCTCTCTCTCAGTGGGATATCTGTACCCTGACCGGTGTCTCTCAGTCCATCTCCCTTAGGGGATATCTGTACAGTGAGCGGTGTCTCTCTGTCCTTCTCTGTCAGGGGATGTCTGTACACTGACCGGTGTCTCTCAGTCCCTCCCTCTCTCAGGGGGATTTCTGTACACTGACCGGTGTCTCTCAGTCCATCTCCCTTAGGGGATATCTGTACACCGACCGGTGTCTCTCTGTCCCTCTCTGTCAGGTGATGTCTGTACACTGACCTGTATCTCTCAGTCCATCTCCCTTAGCGGATATCTGTACACCGACCGGTGTCTCTCTGTCCCCCTCTGTCAGGGGATGTCTGTACACTAACCTGTATCTCTCAGTCTGTCTCTCTCATGGGATATCTGTACACTGACCGGTGTCTCTCAGACCCTCTCTTTCAGGGGATACCTGTACACTGACAAGTGTTTCTCAGTCCCTCTCTCTCAGGGGATATCTGTACACTGACTGGTGTCTCTCAGTTCCTCACCCTCAGGATATATCTGTACACTGACCGGTGTCTCTCAGTCCCTGTCTCTCAGGGAATATCTGTACACTGACCGGTGTCTCTCAGTCCCTACCTCTCAGGGGATGTCTGTACACTGACTGGTGTCTCTCAGTCCCTACCTCTCAGGGGGATAACTGTACACTGACTGGTGTCTCTCAGTCCATCTCCCTTAGGGGATATCTGTACCGTGACCTGTATCTCTCAGTCCCTCTCTCTCATGGGATATCTGTACACAGCCAAGTGTCTCACAGTCCCTCTCTGTACACTGACCGTGTTTCTCAGGTGATATCTGTACACTGACCAGTGTGTCTCAGACCCTCTCCCTTAGGGGATATCTGTACACTGACTGGTGTCTCTCTGTCCCTCTCTGTCAGGGGATATCTGTACACAGTCCGGTGTCTCTCAGTCCCTCTCTCTCAGGGTGATATATGTACACTGACCGGTGTCTGTCTGTCCCTCTCTCTCAGGGCATATCTGTACACCGACTGGTGTCTCTCAGTCCCTCTCTTTCGTGGGGATATCTGTTCATTGACCTGCGTCTCTCAGGGGATATCTGTACACTGACCGGTGTCTCTCAGTTCCTCTCCCTCAGGATATATCTGTACACTGACCGGTGTCTCTCAGTCCCTCTCTCTCAGGGAATATCTGTACACTGACAAGTGTCTCTCAGTCCCTCTCTCTCAGAGGATGTCTGTACACTGACTGTGTTTCTCAGGTGATATCTGTACTCTGATCGGTGTGTCTCAGACCCTCTCCCTCAGGATATATCTGTACACTGACCGGTGTCTCTCAGTCCCTCTCTCTCAGGGGATATCTGTACACTGACCGGTGTCTCTCAGTCCCTCTCTCTCAGGGAATATCTCTACACTGACAACTGTCTCTCGGTCCCTGGCTCTCAGAGGATATCTGTACACTGACCGGTGTCTCTCCGTCCCTCTCTCTCAAGGGATATCTGTACACTGACTGGTGTCTATCAGACCCTCTCTCTCAGGGGATACCTGTACACTGACTGGTATCTCTCAGTTCCTCACCCTCAGGATATATCTGTACACTGACCGGTCTCTCTCAGTCCCTCTCTCTCAGGGAATATCTGCACACTGACCGGTGTCTCTCAGTCCCTCTCTCTCAGGGGGATATATGTACACTAACCAGTGTCTCTCTGTCCCTCCCTCTCAGGGGGATATCTGTACACTGACAACTGTCTCTCGGTCCCTCTCTCTCATGGGATATCTGTACACTGACCGGTGTCTCTCAGTCACTCTCTCCCTCAGGGGGATTTCTGTACACTGACCGGTGTCTCTCAGTCCATCTCCCTTAGGGGATATCTGTACACCGACCGGTGTCTCTCTGTCCCTCTCTGTCAGGGGATGTCGGTACACTAACCTGTATCTCTCAGTCTGTCTCTCCCGTGGGATATGTGTACACTGACCGGTGTCTCTCTGTCCCTCTCTGTCAGGGGATGTCGGTACACTAACCTGTATCTCTCAGTCTGTCTCTCTCGTGGGATATGTGAACACTGACCGGTGTCTCTCAGTCCCTCTCTCTCAGGGGATATCTGTACACAGTCCGGTGTCTCTCAGTCCCTCTCTCTCTCAGGGGGATTTCTGTACACTGACCGGTGTCTCTCAGTTCTTCTCCCTCAGGATATATCTGTACACTGACCGGTGTCTCTCAGTCCCTCTCTCTCAGGACATTTCTGTACACTGACAAGTGTCTCTCAGTCCCTCTCTCTCAGAGGATGTCTGTACACTGACTGTGTTTCTCAGGTAATATCTGTACTCTGATCGGTGTGTCTCAGACCCTCTCCCTCAGGATATATCTGTACACTGACCGGTGTCTCTCAGTCCCTCTCTTTCAGGGGATATCGGAACACTGACCGGTGTCTCTCAGTCCCTCTCTCTCAGGGGATATCTGTACACTGACCGGTGTCTCTCAGTCCCTCTCTCTCAGGGGATATCTGTACACTGACCAGTCTCTCTCTGTCCCTCTCTCTTAGGATATCTGTACCCTGACCGGTGTCTCTCAGTCCCTCTCTCTCAGGAAATATCTGTACACTGACCGGTGTCTCTCAATCCTTCTCTCTCAGGGGGAATTCTGTACCCTGTGCTGTGTCTCTCAGACCCTCTCTGTCAGGGGATACCTGTGCAAAGACAAGTGTCTCTCAGTCTCTCTCTCTCAGGGGATATCTGTACACTGACCGGTGTCTCTCAGTCCCTCTCTCTCAGGATATCTGTACACTGACCAGTGTCTCTCAGTCCCTCTCTCTCAGGACATTTCTGTACACTTACCGGAGTCTGTCAGTCCCTCTCTCTCAGGGGATTCCTGTACACTGCCCGTGTCTCTCAGTTCCTCTCCCTCAGGATATATCTGTACACTGACCGGTGTCTCTCAGTCCCTCTCTCTCAGGGAATATCTGTACACTGACAAGTGTCTCTCAGTCCCTCTCTCTCAGAGGATGTCTGTACACTGACTGTGTTTCTCAGGTGATATCTGTACTCTGATCGGTGTGTCTCAGACCCTCTCCCTCAGGATATATCTGTACACTGACCGGTGTCTCTCAGTCCCTCTCTTTCAGGGGATATCGGAACACTGACCGGTGTCTCTCAGTCCCTCTCTCTCAGGGGATATCTGTACACTGACCGGTGTCTCTCAGTCCCTCTCTCTCAGGGGATATCTGTACACTGACCAGTCCCTCTCTGTCCCTCTCTCTTAGGATATCTGTACCCTGACCGGTGTCTCTCAGTCCATCTCCCTTAGGGGATATCTGTACAGTGACCGGTGTCTCTCTGTCCTTCTCTGTCAGGGGATGTCTGTACACTGACCGGTGTCTCTCAGTCCATCTCCCTTAGGGGATATCTGTACACCGACCGGTGTCTCTCTGTCCCCCTCTGTCAGGGGATGTCTGTACACTAACCTGTATCTCTCTGTCTGTCTCTCTCGTGCGATATGTGTACACTGACCGGTGTCTCTCTGTCCCTCTCTGTCAGGGGCTGTCTGTACACTGACCTGTATCTCTCAGTCCCTCTCTCTCAGGGGATATCTGTACACAGTCCGGTGTCTCTCAGTCCCTCTCTCTCTCAGGGGGATTTCTATACACTGACCGGTGTCTCTCAGTCCATCTCCCTTAGGGGATATCTGTACACCGACCGGTGTCTCTCTGTCCCACTCTGTCAGGGGATGTCTGTACACAAACCTGTATCTCTCAGTCTGTCTCCCACATGGGATATCTGTACACTGACCGGTGTCTCTCAGACCCTCTCTCTCAGGGGATACCTGTACACTGACAAGCGTTTCTCAGTCCCTCTCTCTCAGGGGATATCTGTACACTGACAGGTGTCTCTCAGTCCGTCCCTCTAAGGGGATATCTGTACACTGACTGGTATCTCTCAGTTCCTCACCCTCAGGATATATCTGTACACTGCCGGTCTCTCTCAGTCCCTGTCTCTCAGGGAATATCTGTACACTGACCGGTGTCTCTCAGTCCCTCTCTCTGAGGGCATTTCTGTACACTAATCGGTGTCTTTCAGTCCCTCTCTCTCAGGGGATATCTGCACACTGACCGGTGTCTCTCAGTCCCACTCTCTCAGGGGGATATATGTACACTAACCAGTGTCTCTCTGTCCCTCCCTCTCAGGGGGATATCTGTACACTGACCGGTGTCTCTCAGTCCCTCTCTCTCAGGGAATATCTCTACACTGACAACTGTCTCTCGGTCCCTGGCTCTCAGAGGATATCTGTACACTGACCGGTGTCTCTCAGTCCCTCTCTCTCAGGGGGATATCTGTTCATTGACCTGTTTCTCTAAGGGGATATCTGTACACTGACCGGTGTCTCTCAGTCCCTCTCTCTCAGGGAATATCTCTACACTGACCGCTGTCTCTCAGTCCCTCTCTCTCAGGGGGATATCTGTTCATTGACCTGTTTCTCTAAGGGGATACCTGTACACTGACAAGTATTTCTCAGTCCCTCTCTCTCAGGGGATATCTGTACACTGAACAGTGTCTCTCAGTCCCTCTCTCTCAGGGGACATCTGTACACTGATCGGTGGCTCTCAGTCCCTCACTCTTCGGGCGATATCTGTACACTGACCGGTGTCTCTCAGTTCCTCTCTCTTAGGGAATATCTGTACACACACCGGTCTCCCTCAGTCCCTCTCTCTCAGGGGATAGCTGTACACTGACCGGTATCTCTCAGTTCCTCTCCCTCAGGATATATCTGTACACTGACCGGTGTCTCTCAGTCCCTGTCTCTCAGGGGATATCTGTACACTGACCGGTGTCTCTCATTTCCTCACCCTCAGGATATATCTGTACAATGACCGGTGTCTCTCAGTCCCTCTCTCTCTCAGGGGGATTTCTGTACACTGACCCGTGTCTCTCAGTCCATCTCCCTTAGGGGATATCTATACACCGACCGGTGTCTCTCTATCCCCCTCTGTCAGGGGATGTCTGAACACTGACGGGTGTCTCTCAGTCTCTCTCACTCAGGGGGATTTCTGTACACTGACCGGTGTCTCTCATTCACTCTCACTCAGGGTATATCTGTAAACTGACCAGTGTCTCTCTGTCCCTCTCTCTCAGGGAATATCTGTACACTGACAAGTGTCTCTCAGTCCCTCTCTCTCAGAGGATGTCTGTACACTGACTGTGTTTCTCAGGTGGTATCTGTACTCTGATCGGTGTCTCTCAGACCCTCTCCCTCAGGATATATCTGTCCACTGACAGGTGTCTCTCAGACCCTCTCTTTCAGGGGATATCGGAACACTGACCGGTGTCTCTCAGTCCCTCTCTCTCAGGGGATATCTGTACACTGACCGGTGTCTCTCAGTCCCTCTCTCTCAGGGGATATCTGTACATTGACCAGTCTCTCTCTGTCCCTCTCTCTTAGGATATCTGTACACTGACCAGTGTCTCTCAGTCCATCTCCATTAGGGGATATCTGTACAGTGACCAGTGTCTCTCTGTCCTTCTCTGTCAGGGGAAGTCTGTACACTGACCGGTGTCTCTCAGTCACTCTCTCTCTCAGGGGGATTTCTGTACACTGACCGGTGTCTCTCAGTCCATCTCCCTTAGGGGACATCTGTACACCGACCGGTGTCTCTCTGTCCCTCTCTGTCAGGGGAAGTCGGTACACTAACCTGTATCTCTCAGTCTGTCTCTCTCGTGGGATATGTGTACACTGACCGGTGTCTCTCAGTCCCTCTCTCTCAGGGGATATCTGTACACAGTCCGGTGTCTCTCAGTCCCTCTCTCTTTCAGGGGGATTTCTGTACACTGACCGGTGTCTCTCAGTCCATCTCCCTTAGCGGATATCTGTACACCGACCGGTGTCTCTCTGTCCCCCTATGTCAGGGGATGTCTGTACACTAACCTGTATCTCTCAGTGTGTCTCCCACATGGGATATCTGTACACTGACTGGTGTCTCTCAGTCCCTCTCTCTTAGGGGATATCTGTACACTGACTGGTATCTCTCAGGTCCTCACCCTCAGGATATATCTGTACACTGACCGGTCTCTCTCAGTCCCTGTCTCTCAGGGAATATCTGTACACTGACCGGTGTCTCTCAGTCCCTCTCTCTCGGGGATATCTGTACACTGACCAGTTTCTCTCAGTCCCTCTCTCTCAGGGGGAATTCTGTACACTGACCGGTGTCTCTCAGTCCATCTCCCTTAGGGGATATCTGTATCCTGACCTGTATCTCTCAGTCCCTCTCTCACATGGGATATCTGTACACTGACCAGTTTCTCTCAGTCCCTCTCTCTCAGGGGGAATTCTGTACACTGACCGGTGTCTCGCAGTCCATCTCCCTCAGGGGGATATCTGTACACTGACCGGTGTCACTCAGACCCTCTCTCTCAGGGGTTATCTGTACACTGAATGGTGTCTCTCAGTCCCTCACTCTCAGGGGATATCTGTACACTGACCGGTGTCTCTCAGTCCCTCACTCTCAGGGGATATCTGTACACTGACTGGTGTCTCTCCGTCCCTCTCTCTCAGGGGGATATCTGTACACCGACCGGTGTCTCTCAGTCCCTCTCTCTCTCAGCGGGATTTCTGTACACTGACCGGTGTCTCTCAGTCCATCTCTCTCAGGGGATACCTGTACACTGACAAGTGTTTCTCAGTCCCTCTCCCTCAGGGGATATCTGTACACTGACCGGTGTGTCTCAGTCCCTCCCTCTCATGGGATATCTGTACACTGACAAGTGTCTCTCAGTACCTCTCTCTCAGAGGATGTCTGTACACTGACTGTGTTTCTCAGGTGATATCTGTACTCTGATCGGTGTGTCTCAGACCCTCTCCCTCAGGATATATCTGTACACTGACCGGTGTCTCTCAGTCCCTCTCGTTCAGGGGATATCGGAACACTGACCGGTGTCTCTCAGTCCCTCTCTCTCAGGGGATATCTGTACACTGACCGGAGTCTCTCAGTCCCTCTCTCTCAGGGGATATCTGTACACTGACCAGTCTCTCTCTGTCCCTCTCTCTTAGGATATCTGTACACTGACTGGTGTCTCTCAGTCCCTCTCTCTCAGGGGGATATCTGTACCCTGACCGGTGTCTCTCAGTCCATCTCCCTTAGGGGATATCTGTACAGTCAGCGGTGTCTCTCTGTCCTTCTCTGTCAGGGGATGTCTGTACACTGACCGGTGTCTCTCAGTCCCTCCCTCTCTCAGGGGGATTTCTGTACACTGACCGGTGTCTCTCAGTCCATCTCCCTTAGGGGATATCTATACACCGACCGGTGTCTCTCTGTCCCACTCTGTCAGGGGATGTCTGTACACTAACCTGTATCTCTCAGTCTGTCTCTCTCGTGGGATATGTGTACACTGACCGGTGTCTCTCTGTCCCTCTCTCTCAGGGGATATCTGTACACAGTCCGGTGTCTCTCAGTCCCTCTCTCTCTCAGGGGGATTTCTGTACACTGACCGGTGTCTCTCAGTCCATCTCCCTTAGCGGATATCTGTACACCGACCGGTGTCTCTCTGTCCCCCTATGTCAGGGGATGTCTGTACACTAACCTGTATCTCTCAGTGTGTCTCCCACATGGGATATCTGTACACTGACCGGTGTCTCTCAGACCCTCTCTCTGAGGGGATACCTGTACACTGACTGGTGTCTCTCAGTCCCTCACCCTCAGGATATATCTGTACACTGACCGGTGTCTCTCAGTCCCTGTCTCTCAGGGAATATCTGTACACTGACCGGTGTCTCTCAGTCCCTCTCTCTGAGGGCATTTCTGTACACTGACCGGTGTCTCTCAGTCCCTCTCTCTCATGGGATATCTGTACACTGACCAGTTTCTCTCAGTCCCTCTCTCTCAGGGGGAATTCTGTACACTGACCGGTGTCTCTCAGTCCATCTCCCTCAGGGGGATATCTGTACACTGACCGGTGTCACTCAGACCCTCTCTCTCAGGGGTTATCTGTACACTGAATGGTGTCTCTCAGTCCCTCACTCTCGGGGGTTATCTGTACACTGACAAGCATTTCTCAGTCCCTCTCTCTCAGGGGATATCTGTACACTGACCGGTGTCTCTCCGTCCCTCTCTCTCAGGGGATATCTGTACACTGACCGGTGTCACTCAGACCCTCTCTCTCAGGGGTTATCTGTACACTGACAGGTGTCTCTCAGTCCCTCCCTCTCAGGGGATATCTGTACACTGACTGGTATCTCTCAGTTCCTCACCCTCAGGATATATCTGTACACTGACCGGTGTCTCTCAGTCCCTGTCTCTCAGGGAATATCTGTACACTGACCGGTGTCTCTCAGTCCCTCTCTCTGAGGGCATTTCTGTACACTAATCGGAGTCTTTCAGTCCCTCTCTCTCAGGGGATATCTGCACACTGACCGGTGTCTATCAGTCCCTCTCTCTCAGGGGGATATATGTACACTGACCTGTGTCTGTCAGTCCCTCTCTCTGAGGGGATATCTGTGCACTAACCAGTGTCTCTCAGTCCCTCCCTCTCAGGGGGATATCTGTACACTGACCGGTGTCTCTCAGACACTCTCTCTCAGGGAATATCTCTACACTGACAACTGTCTCTCGGTCCCTGGCTCTCAGAGGATATCTGTACACTGACCGGTGTCTCTCAGTCCCTCTCTCTCAGGGGGATATCTGTTCATTGACCTGTTTCTCTAAGGGGATATCTGAACACTGACCGGTGTCTCTCAGTCCCTCTCTCTCAGGGAATATCTCTACACTGACAACTGTCTCTCGGTCCCTGTCTCAGAGGATATCTGTACACTGACCGGTGTCTCTCAGTCCCTCTCTCTCATGGGATATCTGTACACTGACCACTGTCTCTCAGTCCCTCTCTCTCAGGGGATACCTGTACACTGACAAGTGTTTCTCAGTCCCTCTCTCTCAGGGGATATCTGTACACTGACCGGTGTCTCTCAGTCCCTCTCTCTCATGGGATATCTGTACACTGACCGCTGTCTCTCAGTCCCTCTCTCTCAGGGGATACCTGTACACTGACAAGTGTTTCTCAGTCCCTCTCTCTCAGGGGATATCTGTACACTGAACGGTGTCTCTCAGTCCCTCTCTCTCAGGGCAGTTCTGTTCACGGACTGGTGTCTCTCGGTCCCTCTCTGTCAGGGGACATCTGTACACTGATCGGTGGCTCTCAGTCCCTCACTCTTCGGGGGATAACTGTGCACTGACCGGTGTCTCTCAGTTCCACTCCCTCAGGATATATCTATACAATGACCGGTGTCTCTCAGTTCCTCTCTCTTAGGGAATATCTGTACACACACCGGTGTCCCTCAGTCCATCTCTCTCAGGGGATTTCTGTACACTGACCGGTGTCTCTCAGACCATCTCCCTTAGGGGATATCTGTACACCGACCGGTGTCTCTCTGTCCCCCTCTGTCAGGGGATGTCTGTACACTAACCTGTATCTCTCAGTCTGTCTCTCTCATGGGATATCTGTACACTGACCGGTGTCTCTCAGACCCTCTCTCTCAGGGGATACCTGTACACTGACAAGTGTTTCTCAGTCCCTCTCTCTCAGGGGATATCTGTACACTAACTGGTGTCTCTCAGTCCTTCACTCTCAAGGGATATCTGTACACTGACTGGTGTCTCTCAGTTCCTCACCCTCAGGATATATCTGTACACTGACCGGTGTCTCTCAGTCCCTGTCTCTCAGGGAATATCTGTACACTGACCGGTGTCTCTCAGTCCCTCTCTCTCAGGGCATGTCTGTACACTGACCGGTGTCTCTCAGTCCCTATCTCTCAGGGGATGTCTGTACACTGACCAGTGTCTCTCTGTCCCTCTCTCTTAGGATATCTGTACACTGACTGGTGTCTCTCAGTCCATCTCCCTTAGGGGATATCTGTACCGTGACCTGTATCTCTCAGTCCCTCTCTCTCATGGGATATCTGTACACAGCCAAGTGTCTCTCAGTCCCTCTCTGTACACTGACCGTGTTTCTCAGGTGATATCTGTACACTGACCAGTGTGTCTCAGACCCTCTCCCTTAGGGGATATCTGTACACTGACTGGTGTCACTCTGTCCCTCTCTCTCAGGGGATATCTGTACACTGACCGGTGTCTTTCTGTCCCTCTCTCTCAGGGGGATATCTGTACACTGACCGGTGTCTCTCAGTCCATCTCCCTTAGGGGATATGTGTACACTGACCGGTGACTCTCTGTCCCCCTCTGTCAGGGGATGTCTGTACACTAACCTGTATCTCTCAGTCTGCCTCTCTCATGGGATATCTGTACACTGACCGGTGTCTCTCAGACCCTCTCTCTCAGGGGATATCTGTACACTGACCGTTGTCTCTCAGTCCATCTCCCTCAGGGGATATCTGTACACTGACCAGTCTCTCTCTGTCCCTCTCTCTTAGGATATCTGTACCCTGACCGGTGTCTCTCAGTCCATCTCCCTTAGGGGATATCTGTACAGTGACCGGTGTCTCTCTGTCCTTCTCTGTCAGGGGATGTCTGTACACTGACCGGTGTCTCTCAGTCCATCTCCCTTAGGGGATATCTGTACACCGACCGGTGTCTCTCTGTCCCCCTCTGTCAGGGGATGTCTGTACACTAACCTGTATCTCTCTGTCTGTCTCTCTCGTGCGATATGTGTACACTGACCGGTGTCTCTCTGTCCCTCTCTGTCAGGGGATGTCTGTACACTGACCTGTATCTCTCAGTCCCTCTCTCTCAGGGGATATCTGTACACTGACCGTTGTCTCTCAGTCCATCTCCCTCAGGGGATATCTGTACACTGACCAGTCTCTCTCTGTCCCTCTCTCTTAGGATATCTGTACCCTGACCGGTGTCTCTCAGTCCATCTCCCTTAGGGGATATCTGTACACCGACCGGTGTCTCTCTGTCACACTCTGTCAGGGGATGTCTGTACACAAACCTGTATCTCTCAGTCTGTCTCCCACATGGGATATCAGTACACTGACCGGTGTCTCTCAGACCCTCTCTCTCAGGGGATACCTGTACACTGACAAGCATTTCTCAGTCCCTCTCTCTCAGGGGATATCCGTATACTGACCGGTGTCTCTCAGTCCCTCTCTCTCAGGGGATATCTGTATACTGACTGATGTCTCTCCGTCCCTCTCTCTCAAGGGATATCTGTACACTGACCGGTGTCTCTCAGTCCCTCTCTCTCAGGGGATATCTGTACACTGACCGGTGTCTCTCAGTCCCTCTCCCTCAGGGGATATCTGTACACTGACTGGTGTCTCTCCGTCCCTCTCTCTCATGGGATATCTGTACACTGACAGGTGTCTCTCAGTCCCTCTCTCTCAGGGGATATCTGTACACTGACTGGTGTCTCTCCGTCCCTCTCTCTCAAGGGATATCTCTAAACTGACCAATGTCTCTCAGTCCCTCTCTCTCAGGATATCTGTACACTGACCGGTGTCTATCAGTCCCTCTCTCTCAGGGGATACCTGTACATTGACCGGTGTCTCTCAGTCCCTCTCTCTCAGGGGGAGATCTTTACACTGATTGGTGTCTCTCAGTCCTTCTCTCTCAGGGGGATTTCTGTAAACTAACCAGTGTCACTCTGTCCCTCTCTCTCCAGGGATATCTGTGCACTGACTGGTGTTTCTCAGTCCCTCTCTCTCAGGGGAATATCTGTACACTGACCGGTGTCTCTCAGTCCCTCTCTCTCAGGGGATATCTGTACACTGACTGGTGTCTCTCCGTCCCTCTCTCTCATGGGATATCTGTACACTGACCGGTGTCTCTCAGTCCCTCTCTCTCGGGGGATATCTGTACACTGACTGGTGTCTCTCAGTCCCTCTCTCTCAGAGGGAGATCTGTACACTGACCGGTGTCTCTCAGTCCCTCTCTCTCAGGGGGAGATCTTTACACTGATTGGTGTCTCTCAGGCCCTCTCTCTCTCAGGGGATATCTGTACACTGACCGGTGTCTCTCAGTCCCTCGCTCTCAGGGGGATTTCTGTACACTGACTGGTGGCTCTCAGTCCCTCTCTATAAGGGGATATCTGTACACTGACCGGTGTCTCTCAGTCCCTCTCTGTCAGGGGGTGTCTGTACCCTGACCGTGTCTCTCACGGGATATCTGTACACTGATCGGTGGCTCTCAGTCCCTCTCTCTCAGGGGATATCCGTATACTGACCGGTGTTTCTCAGTCCCTCTCTCTCAGGGGATATCTGAACACTGACTGGTTTCTCTCAGTCCCTCTCTCTCAGGGGATACCTGTACACTGACCGGTGTCTCTCAGTCCCTCTCTCTCAGGGGATATCTGTACTCTGACTGGTGTCACTCCGTCCCTCTCTCTCAAGGGATATCTGTACACTGACCGGTGTCTCTCCGTCCCTCTCTCTCAAGGGATATCTGTACACTGACTGGTGTCTCTCCGTCCCTCTCTCTCAATGGATATCTGTACACTGACCGGTGTCTCTCCGTCCCTCTCTCTCAAGGGAATTCTGTACACTGACTGGTGTCTCTCCGTCCCTCTCTCTCAGGATATCTGTACACTGACCGGTGTCTCTCAGTCCCTCTCTCTCAGGGGATATCTGTACACTGACAGGTGTCTCTCAGTCCCTCTGCCTCAGGGGATATCTGTACACAGACCGGTGTCTCTCAGTCCCTCGCTCTCAGGGGGATTTCTGTACACTGACTGGTGGCTCTCAGTCCCTCTCTATAAGGGGATATCTGTACACTGACCGGTGTCTCTCAGTCCCTCTCTGTCAGGGGGTGTCTGTACCCTGACCGTGTCTCTCACGGGATATCTATACACTGATCGGTGGCTCTCAGTCCCTCTCTCTCAGGGGATATCCGTATACTGACCGGTGTTTCTCAGTCCCTCTCTCTCAGGGGATATCTGACCACTGACTGGTTTCTCTCAGTCCCTCTCCCTCAGGGGATATCTGTACACTGACTTGTGTCTCTCCGTCCCTCTCTCTCATGGGATATCTGTACACTGACCGGTGTCTCTCAGTCCCTCTCTCTCAGGGGATATCTGTACACTGACTGGTGTCTCTCCGTCCCTCTCTCTCAAGGGATATCTGTAAACTGACCAATATCTCTCAGTCCCTCTCTCTCAGGATATCTGTACACTGACCGGTGTCTATCAGTCCCTCTCTCTCAGGGGATACCTGTACATTGACCGGTGTCTCTCAGTCCCTCTCTCTCAGGGGGAGATCTTTACACTGATTGGTGTCTCTCAGTCCTTCTCTCTCAGGGGGATTTCTGTAAACAAACCAGTGTCACTCTGTCCCTCTCTCCCCAGGGATATCTGTGCACTGACTGGTGTTTCTCAGTCCCTCTCTCTCAGGGGAATATCTGTACACTGACCGGTGTCTCTCAGTCCCTCTGCCTCAGGGGATATCTGTACACAGACCGGTGTCTCTCAGTCCCTCTCTCTCAGAGGGAGATCTGTACACTGACCGGTGTCTCTCAGTCCCTCTCTCTCAGGGGGAGATCTTTACACTGATTGGTGTCTCTCAGGCCCTCTCTCTCTCAGGGGATATCTGTACACTGACCGGTGTCTCTCAGTCCCTCGCTCTCAGGGGGATTTCTGTACACTGACTGGTGGCTCTCAGTCCCTCTCTATAAGGGGATATCTGTACACTGACCGGTGTCTCTCAGTCCCTCTCTGTCAGGGGGTGTCTGTACCCTGACCGTGTCTCTCACGGGATATCTGTACACTGATCGGTGGCTCTCAGTCCCTCTCTCTCAGGGGATATCCGTATACTGACCGGTGTTTCTCAGTCCCTCTCTCTCAGGGGATATCTGAACACTGACTGGTTTCTCTCAGTCCCTCTCTCTCAGGGGATACCTGTACACTGACCGGTGTCTCTCAGTCCCTCTCTCTCATGGGATATCTGTACACTGACCGGTGTCTCTCAGTCCCTCTCTCTCAGGGGATATCTGTACACTGACTGGTGTCACTCCGTCCCTCTCTCTCAAGGGATATCTGTACACTGACCGGTGTCTCTCCGTCCCTCTCTCTCAAGGGATATCTGTACACTGACTGGTGTCTCTCCGTCCCTCTCTCTCAATGGATATCTGTACACTGACCGGTGTCTCTCCGTCCCTCTCTCTCAAGGGAATTCTGTACACTGACTGGTGTCTCTCCGTCCCTCTCTCTCAGGATATCTGTACACTGACCGGTGTCTCTCAGTCCCTCTCTCTCAGGGGATATCTGTACACTGACAGGTGTCTCTCAGTCCCTCTCTCTCAGGATATATCTGTACACTGACCGGTATATCTCAGTCCCTCTCTCTCAGGGGGATATCTTTACACTGACAAGTGTCTCTCAGTCCCTCTCTCTCAGAGTATATCTGTACACTGTCCGGTGTCTCTCAGTCCTTCTCTCTCAGGGGGATTTCTGTACACTAACCAGTGTCACTCTGTCCCTCTCTCTCCGGGGATATCTGTGCACTGACTGGTGTTTCTCAGTCCCTCTCTCTCAGGGGAATATCTGTACACTGACCGGTGTCTCTCAGTCCCTCTGCCTCAGGGGATATCTGTACACTGACCGGTGTCTCTCAGTCCCTCTCTCTCGGGGGATATCTGTACACTGACTGGTGTCTCTCAGTCCCTCTCTCTCAGAGGGAGATCTGTACACTAACCGGTGTCTCTCAGTCCCTCTCTCTCAGGGGCAGATCTTTACACTGACCGGTGTCTCTCAGTCCCTCTCTCTCAGGGGGAGATCTTTACACTGATTGGTGTCTCTCAGGCCCTCTCTCTCTCAGGGGATATCTGTACACTGACCGGTGTCTCTCAGTCCCTCGCTCTCAGGGGGATTTCTGTACACTGACTGGTGGCTCTCAGTCCCTCTCTCTCAGGATATCTGTACACTGACCGGTGTCTATCAGTCCCTCTCTATAAGGGGATATCGGTACACTGACCGGTGTCTCTCAGTCCCTCTCTGTCAGGGGGTGTCTGTACCCTGACCGTGTCTCTCACGGGATATCTATACACTGATCGGTGGCTCTCAGTCCCTCTCTCTCAGGGGATACCTGTACACTGACCGGTGTCACTCAGTCCCTCTCCCTCAGGGGATATCTGTACACAGACTGGTGTCTCTCCGTCCCTCTCTCTCATGGGATATCTGTACACTGACCGGTGTCTCTCAGTCCCTCTCTCTCAGGGGATATCTGTACACTGACTGGTGTCTCTCCGTCCCTCTCTCTCAAGGGATATCTGTAAACTGACCAATGTCTCTCAGTCCCTCTCTCTCAGGATATCTGTACACTGACCGGTGTCTATCAGTCCCTCTCTCTCAGGGGATACCTGTACATTGACCGGTGTCTCTCAGTCCCTCTCTCTCAGGGGGAGATCTTTACACTGATTGGTGTCTCTCAGTCCTTCTCTCTCAGGGGGATTTCTGTAAACTAACCAGTGTCACTCTGTCCCTCTCTCTCCAGGGATATCTGTGCACTGACTGGTGTTTCTCAGTCCCTCTCTCTCAGGGGAATATCTGTACACTGACCGGTGTCTCTCAGTCCCTCTGCCTCAGGGGATATCTGTACACAGACCGGTGTCTCTCAGTCCCTCTCTCTCAGAGGGAGATCTGTACACTGACCGGTGTCTCTCAGTCCCTCTCTCTCAGGGGGAGATCTTTACACTGATTGGTGTCTCTCAGGCCCTCTCTCTCTCAGGGGATATCTGTACACTGACCGGTGTCTCTCAGTCCCTCGCTCTCAGGGGGATTTCTGTACACTGACTGGTGGCTCTCAGTCCCTCTCTATAAGGGGATATCTGTACACTGACCGGTGTCTCTCAGTCCCTCTCTGTCAGGGGGTGTCTGTACCCTGACCGTGTCTCTCACGGGATATCTGTACACTGATCGGTGGCTCTCAGTCCCTCTCTCTCAGGGGATATCCGTATACTGACCGGTGTTTCTCAGTCCCTCTCTCTCAGGGGATATCTGAACACTGACTGGTTTCTCTCAGTCCCTCTCTCTCAGGGGATACCTGTACACTGACCGGTGTCTCTCAGTCCCTCTCTCTCATGGGATATCTGTACACTGACCGGTGTCTCTCAGTCCCTCTCTCTCAGGGGATATCTGTACACTGACTGGTGTCACTCCGTCCCTCTCTCTCAATGGATATCTGTACACTGACCGGTGTCTCTCCGTCCCTCTCTCTCAAGGGATATCTGTACACTGACTGGTGTCTCTCCGTCCCTCTCTCTCAATGGATATCTGTACACTGACCGGTGTCTCTCCGTCCCTCTCTCTCAAGGGAATTCTGTACACTGACTGGTGTCTCTCCGTCCCTCTCTCTCAGGATATCTGTACACTGACCGGTGTCTCTCAGTCCCTCTCTCTCAGGGGATATCTGTACACTGACAGGTGTCTCTCAGTCCCTCTGCCTCAGGGGATATCTGTACACAGACCGGTGTCTCTCAGTCCCTCTCTCTCAGAGGGAGATCTGTACACTGACCGGTGTCTCTCAGTCCCTCTCTCTCAGGGGGAGATCTTTACACTGATTGGTGTCTCTCAGGCCCTCTCTCTCTCAGGGGATATCTGTACACTGACCGGTGTCTCTCAGTCCCTCGCTCTCAGGGGGATTTCTGTACACTGACTGGTGGCTCTCAGTCCCTCTCTATAAGGGGATATCTGTACACTGACCGGTGTCTCTCAGTCCCTCTCTGTCAGGGGGTGTCTGTACCCTGACCGTGTCTCTCACGGGATATCTATACACTGATCGGTGGCTCTCAGTCCCTCTCTCTCAGGGGATATCCGTATACTGACCGGTGTTTCTCAGTCCCACTCTCTCAGGGGATATCTGAACACTGACTGGTTTCTCTCAGTCCCTCTCCCTCAGGGGATATCTGTACACTGACTGGTGTCTCTCCGTCCCTCTCTCTCATGGGATATCTGTACACTGACCGGTGTCTCTCAGTCCCTCTCTCTCAGGGGATATCTGTACACTGACTGGTGTCTCTCCGTCCCTCTCTCTCAAGGGATATCTGTAAACTGACCAATGTCTCTCAGTCCCTCTCTCTCAGGATATCTGTACACTGACCGGTGTCTATCAGTCCCTCTCTCTCAGGGGATACCTGTACACTGACTGGTGTCTCTCCGTCCCTCTCTCTCAATGGATATCTGTACACTGACCGGTGTCTCTCCGTCCCTCTCTCTCAAGGGAATTCTGTACACTGACTGGTGTCTCTCCGTCCCTCTCTCTCAGGATATCTGTACACTGACCGGTGTCTCTCAGTCCCTCTCTCTCAGGGGATATCTGTACACTGACAGGTGTCTCTCAGTCCCTCTCTCTCAGGATATATCTGTACACTGACCGGTATATCTCAGTCCCGCTCTCTCAGGGGGATATCTTTACACTGACAAGTGTCTCTCAGTCCCTCTCTCTCAGAGTATATCTGTACACTGTCCGGTGTCTCTCAGTCCTTCTCTCTCAGGGGGATTTCTGTACACTAACCAGTGTCACTCTGTCCCTCTCTCTCCGGGGATATCTGTGCACTGACTGGTGTTTCTCAGTCCCTCTCTCTCAGGGGAATATCTGTACACTGACTGGTTTCTCTCAGTCCCTCTCTCTCAGGGGATACCTGTACATTGACCGGTGTCTCTCAGTCCCTCTGCCTCAGGGGATATCTGTACACAGACCGGTGTCTCTCAGTCCCTCTCTCTCAGAGGGAGATCTGTACACTGACCGGTGTCTCTCAGTCCCTCTCTCTCAGGGGGAGATCTTTACACTGATTGGTGTCTCTCAGGCCCTCTCTCTCTCAGGGGATATCTGTACACTGACCGGTGTCTCTCAGTCCCTCGCTCTCAGGGGGATTTCTGTACACTGACTTGTGGCTCTCAGTCCCTCTCTATAAGGGGATATCTGTACACTGACCGGTGTCTCTCAGTCCCTCTCTGTCAGGGGGTGTCTGTACCCTGACCGTGTCTCTCACGGGATATCTGTACACTGATCGGTGGCTCTCAGTCCCTCTCTCTCAGGGGATATCCGTATACTGACCGGTGTTTCTCAGTCCCTCTCTCTCAGGGGATATCTGAACACTGACTGGTTTCTCTCAGTCCCTCTCTCTCAGGGGATACCTGTACACTGACCGGTGTCTCTCAGTCCCTCTCACTCATGGGATATCTGTACACTGACCGGTGTCTCTCAGTCCCTCTCTCTCAGGGGATATCTGTACTCTGACTGGTGTCACTCCGTCCCTCTCTCTCAAGGGATATCTGTACACTGACCGGTGTCTCTCCGTCCCTCTCTCTCAAGGGATATCTGTACACTGACTGGTGTCTCTCCGTCCCTCTCTCTCAATGGATATCTGTACACTGACCGGTGTCTCTCCGTCCCTCTCTCTCAAGGGAATTCTGTACACTGACTGGTGTCTCTCCGTCCCTCTCTCTCAGGATATCTGTACACTGACCGGTGTCTCTCAGTCCCTCTCTCTCAGGGGATATCTGTACACTGACAGGTGTCTCTCAGTCCCTCTGCCTCAGGGGATATCTGTACACAGACCGGTGTCTCTCAGTCCCTCTCTCTCAGAGGGAGATCTGTACACTGACCGGTGTCTCTCAGTCCCTCTCTCTCAGGGGGAGATCTTTACACTGATTGGTGTCTCTCAGGCCCTCTCTCTCTCAGGGGATATCTGTACACTGACCAGTGTCTCTCAGTCCCTCGCTCTCAGGGGGATTTCTGTACACTGACTGGTGGCTCTCAGTCCCTCTCTATAAGGGGATATCTGTACACTGACCGGTGTCTCTCAGTCCCTCTCTGTCAGGGGGTGTCTGTACCCTGACCGTGTCTCTCACGGGATATCTATACACTGATCGGTGGCTCTCAGTCCCTCTCTCTCAGGGGATATCCGTATACTGACCGGTGTTTCTCAGTCCCTCTCTCTCAGGGGATATCTGAACACTGACTGGTTTCTCTCAGTCCCTCTCCCTCAGGGGATATCTGTACACTGACTGGTGTCTCTCCGTCCCTCTCTCTCATGGGATATCTGTACACTGACCGGTGTCTCTCAGTCCCTCTCTCTCAGGGGATATCTGTACACTGACTGGTGTCTCTCCGTCCCTCTCTCTCAAGGGATATCTGTAAACTGACCAATGTCTCTCAGTCCCTCTCTCTCAGGATATCTGTACACTGACCGGTGTCTATCAGTCCCTCTCTCTCAGGGGATACCTGTACATTGACCGGTGTCTCTCAGTCCCTCTCTCTCAGGGGGAGATCTTTACACTGATTGGTGTCTCTCAGTCCTTCTCTCTCAGGGGGATTTCTGTAAACAAACCAGTGTCACTCTGTCCCTCTCTCCCCAGGGATATCTGTGCACTGACTGGTGTTTCTCAGTCCCTCTCTCTCAGGGGAATATCTGTACACTGACCGGTGTCTCTCAGTCCCTCTGCCTCAGGGGATATCTGTACACAGACCGGTGTCTCTCAGTCCCTCTCTCTCAGAGGGAGATCTGTACACTGACCGGTGTCTCTCAGTCCCTCTCTCTCAGGGGGAGATATTTACACTGATTGGTGTCTCTCAGGCCCTCTCTCTCTCAGGGGATATCTGTACACTGACCGGTGTCTCTCAGTCCCTCGCTCTCAGGGGGATTTCTGTACACTGACTGGTGGCTCTCAGTCCCTCTCTATAAGGGGATATCTGTACACTGACCGGTGTCTCTCAGTCCCTCTCTGTCAGGGGGTGTCTGTACCCTGACCGTGTCTCTCACGGGATATCTGTACACTGATCGGTGGCTCTCAGTCCCTCTCTCTCAGGGGATATCCGTATACTGACCGGTGTTTCTCAGTCCCTCTCTCTCAGGGGATATCTGAACACTGACTGGTTTCTCTCAGTCCCTCTCTCTCAGGGGATACCTGTACACTGACCGGTGTCTCTCAGTCCCTCTCTCTCATGGGATATCTGTACACTGACCGGTGTCTCTCAGTCCCTCTCTCTCAGGGGAT
This sequence comes from Hypanus sabinus, assembly GCF_030144855.1. NCBI lineage: Eukaryota > Metazoa > Chordata > Chondrichthyes > Myliobatiformes > Dasyatidae > Hypanus > Hypanus sabinus. The sequence goes on along the minus strand of NC_082712.1, from coordinate 88,504,673 downwards.
ATCTGTACACTGACTGGTGTCACTCCGTCCCTCTCTCTCAAGGGATATCTGTACACTGACCGGTGTCTCTCCGTCCCTCTCTCTCAAGGGATATCTGTACACTGACTGGTGTCTCTCCGTCCCTCTCTCTCAATGGATATCTGTACACTGACCGGTGTCTCTCCGTCCCTCTCTCTCAAGGGAATTCTGTACACTGACTGGTGTCTCTCCGTCCCTCTCTCTCAGGATATCTGTACACTGACCGGTGTCTCTCAGTCCCTCTCTCTCAGGGGATATCTGTACACTGACAGGTGTCTCTCAGTCCCTCTCTCTCAGGATATATCTGTACACTGACCGGTATATCTCAGTCCCTCTCTCTCAGGGGGATATCTTTACACTGACAAGTGTCTCTCAGTCCCTCTCTCTCAGAGTATATCTGTACACTGTCCGGTGTCTCTCAGTCCTTCTCTCTCAGGGGGATTTCTGTACACTAACCAGTGTCACTCTGTCCCTCTCTCTCCGGGGATATCTGTGCACTGACTGGTGTTTCTCAGTCCCTCTCTCTCAGGGGAATATCTGTACACTGACCGGTGTCTCTCAGTCCCTCTGCCTCAGGGGATATCTGTACACTGACCGGTGTCTCTCAGTCCCTCTCTCTCGGGGGATATCTGTACACTGACTGGTGTCTCTCAGTCCCTCTCTCTCAGAGGGAGATCTGTACACTAACCGGTGTCTCTCAGTCCCTCTCTCTCAGGGGCAGATCTTTACACTGACCGGTGTCTCTCAGTCCCTCTCTCTCAGGGGGAGATCTTTACACTGATTGGTGTCTCTCAGGCCCTCTCTCTCTCAGGGGATATCTGTACACTGACCGGTGTCTCTCAGTCCCTCGCTCTCAGGGGGATTTCTGTACACTGACTGGTGGCTCTCAGTCCCTCTCTCTCAGGATATCTGTACACTGACCGGTGTCTATCAGTCCCTCTCTATAAGGGGATATCTGTACACTGACCGGTGTCTCTCAGTCCCTCTCTGTCAGGGGGTGTCTGTACCCTGACCGTGTCTCTCACGGGATATCTATACACTGATCGGTGGCTCTCAGTCCCTCTCTCTCAGGGGATATCCGTATACTGACCGGTGTTTCTCAGTCCCTCTCTCTCAGGGGATATCTGAACACTGACTGGTTTCTCTCAGTCCCTCTCCCTCAGGGGATATCTGTACACAGACTGGTGTCTCTCCGTCCCTCTCTCTCATGGGATATCTGTACACTGACCGGTGTCTCTCAGTCCCTCTCTCTCAGGGGATATCTGTACACTGACTGGTGTCTCTCCGTCCCTCTCTCTCAAGGGATATCTGTAAACTGACCAATGTCTCTCAGTCCCTCTCTCTCAGGATATCTGTACACTGACCGGTGTCTATCAGTCCCTCTCTCTCAGGGGGAGATCTTTACACTGATTGGTGTCTCTCAGTCCTTCTCTCTCAGGGGGATTTCTGTAAACTAACCAGTGTCACTCTGTCCCTCTCTCTCCAGGGATATCTGTGCACTGACTGGTGTTTCTCAGTCCCTCTCTCTCAGGGGAATATCTGTACACTGACCGGTGTCTCTCAGTCCCTCTGCCTCAGGGGATATCTGTACACAGACCGGTGTCTCTCAGTCCCTCTCTCTCAGAGGGAGATCTGTACACTGACCGGTGTCTCTCAGTCCCTCTCTCTCAGGGGGAGATCTTTACACTGATTGGTGTCTCTCAGTCCCTCTCTGTCAGGGGGTGTCTGTACCCTGACCGTGTCTCTCACGGGATATCTGTACACTGATCGGTGGCTCTCAGTCCCTCTCTCTCAGGGGATATCCGTATACTGACCGGTGTTTCTCAGTCCCTCTCTCTCAGGGGATATCTGAACACTGACTGGTTTCTCTCAGTCCCTCTCTCTCAGGGGATACCTGTACACTGACCGGTGTCTCTCAGTCCCTCTCTCTCATGGGATATCTGTACACTGACCGGTGTCTCTCAGTCCCTCTCTCTCAGGGGATATCTGTACACTGACTGGTGTCACTCCGTCCCTCTCTCTCAAGGGATATCTGTACACTGACCGGTGTCTCTCCGTCCCTCTCTCTCAAGGGATATCTGTACACTGACTGGTGTCTCTCCGTCCCTCTCTCTCAATGGATATCTGTACACTGACCGGTGTCTCTCCGTCCCTCTCTCTCAAGGGAATTCTGTACACTGACTGGTGTCTCTCCGTCCCTCTCTCTCAGGGGATATCTGTACACTGACAGGTGTCTCTCAGTCCCTCTGCCTCAGGGGATATCTGTACACAGACCGGTGTCTCTCAGTCCCTCTCTCTCAGAGGGAGATCTGTACACTGACCGGTGTCTCTCAGTCCCTCTCTCTCAGGGGGAGATCTTTACACTGATTGGTGTCTCTCAGGCCCTCTCTCTCTCAGGGGATATCTGTACACTGACCGGTGTCTCTCAGTCCCTCGCTCTCAGGGGGATTTCTGTACACTGACTGGTGGCTCTCAGTCCCTCTCTATAAGGGGATATCTGTACACTGACCGGTGTCTCTCAGTCCCTCTCTGTCAGGGGGTGTCTGTACCCTGACCGTGTCTCTCACGGGATATCTATACACTGATCGGTGGCTCTCAGTCCCTCTCTCTCAGGGGATATCCGTATACTGACCGGTGTTTCTCAGTCCCACTCTCTCAGGGGATATCTGAACACTGACTGGTTTCTCTCAGTCCCTCTCCCTCAGGGGATATCTGTACACTGACTGGTGTCTCTCCGTCCCTCTCTCTCATGGGATATCTGTACACTGACCGGTGTCTCTCAGTCCCTCTCTCTCAGGGGATATCTGTACACTGACTGGTGTCTCTCCGTCCCTCTCTCTCAAGGGATATCTGTAAACTGACCAATGTCTCTCAGTCCCTCTCTCTCAGGATATCTGTACACTGACCGGTGTCTATCAGTCCCTCTCTCTCAGGGGATATCTGTACACTGACCGGTGTCTCTCAGTCCCTCTCTATCAGGGGGAGATCTTTACACTGATTGGTGTCTCTCAGGCCCTCTCTCTCTCAGGGGATATCGGTACACTGACCGGTGTCTCTCAGTCCCTCGCTCTCAGGGGGATTTCTGTACACTGACAGGTGTCTCTCAGTCCCTCTCTCTCAGGATATATCTGTACACTGACCGGTATATCTCAGTCCCGCTCTCTCAGGGGGATATCTTTACACTGACAAGTGTCTCTCAGTCCCTCTCTCTCAGAGTATATCTGTACACTGTCCGGTGTCTCTCAGTCCTTCTCTCTCAGGGGGATTTCTGTACACTAACTGGTGTCTCTCAGTCCCTCTCTCTCGGGGGATATCTGTACACTGACCGGTGTCTCTCAGTCCCTCTCTCTCAGAGGGAGATCTGTACACTGACCGGTGTCTCTCAGTCCCTCTCTCTCAGGGGCAGATCTTTACACTGACCGGTGTCTCTCAGTCCCTCTCTCTCAGGGGGAGATCTTTACACTGATTGGTGTCTCTCAGGCCCTCTCTCTCTCAGGGGATATCTGTACACTGACCGGTGTCTCTCAGTCCCTCGCTCTCAGGGGGATTTCTGTACACTGACTGGTGGCTCTCAGTCCCTCGCTATAAGGGGATATCTGTACACTGACCGGTGTCTCTCAGTCCCTCTCTGTCAGGGGGTGTCTGTACCCTGACCGTGTCTCTCACGGGATATCTGTACACTGACCGGTGTCTCTCAGTCCCTCTCTGTCAGGGGGTGTCTGTACCCTGACCGTGTCACTCACGGGATATCTGTACACTCACCGGTGTCTCTCAGTCCCTCTCTCTCAGGGGATATCCGTATACTGACCGGTGTCTCTCAGTCCCTCTCTCTCAGGGGATATCTGTACACTGACTGGTTTCTCTCAGTCCCTCTCTCTCAGGGGATACCTGTACACTGACCGGTGTCTCTCGGTCCCTCTCTCTCATGGGATATCTGTTCACTGACCGGTGTCTCTCAGTCCCTCTCTCTCAGGGGATATCTGTACACTGACTGGTGTCTCTCCGTCCCTCTCTCTCAATGGATATCTGTACACTGACCGGTGTCTCTCCGTCCCTCTCTCTCAAGGGAATTCTGTACACTGACTGGTGTCTCTCCGTCCCTCTCTCTCAGGATATCTGTACACTGAACGGTGTCTCTCAGTCCCTCTCTCTCAGGGGATATCTTTACACTGACAAGTGTCTCTCAGTCCCTCTCTCTCAGAGTATATCTGTACACTGTCCGGTGTCTCTCAGTCCTTCTCTCTCAGGGGGATTTCAGTACACTAACCAGTGTAACTCTGTCCCTCTCTCTCCAGGGATATCTGTGCACTGACTGGTGTTTCTCAGTCCCTCTCTCTCAGGGGAATATCTGTACACTGACCGGTGTCTCTCAGTCCCTCTGCCTCAGGGGATATCTGTACACTGACCGGTGTCTCTCAGTCCCTCTCTCACAAGGGCATATCTGTACACTGACAAGTGTCTCTCAGTCCCTCCCTCTCAGGGGATATCTGTTCACTGACCAGTGTCTCTCAGTCCCTCTCTCTCGGGGGATATCTGTACACTGACTGGTGTCTCTCAGTCCCTCTCTCTCAGAGGGAGATCTGTACACTGACCGGTGTCTCTCAGTCCCTCCCTCTCAGGGGGAGATCTTTACACTGATTGGTGTCTCTCAGGCCCTCTCTCTCTCAGGGGATATCTGTACACTGACCGGTGTCTCTCAGTCCCTCGCTCTCAGGGGGATTTCTGTACACTGACTGGTGGCTCTCAGTCCCTCTCTATAAGGGGATATCTGTACACTGACCGGTGTCTTTCAGACCCTCTCTGTCAGGGGGTGTCTGTACCCTGACCGTGTCTCTCACGGGATATCTGTACACTGATCGGTGGCTCTCAGTCCCTCACTCTTCGGGCGATATCTGTGCACTGACCGGTGTCTCTCAGTCCCTCTCTCTCAGGGGATACCTGTACACAGACCGGTGTCTCTCAGTCCCTCTCTCTCATGGGATATCTGTTCACTGACCGGTGTCTCTCAGTCCCTCTCTCTCAGGGGATATCTGTACACTGACTGGTGTCTCTCCGTCCCTCTCTCTCAATGGATATCTGTACACTGACCGGTGTCTCTCCGTCCCTCTCTCTCAAGGGAATTCTGTACACTGACTGGTGTCTCTCCGTCCCTCTCTCTCAGGATATCTGTACACTGAACGGTGTCTCTCAGTCCCTCTCTCTCAGGGGATATCTTTACACTGACAAGTGTCTCTCAGTCCCTCTCTCTCAGAGTATATCTGTACACTGTCCGGTGTCTCTCAGTCCTTCTCTCTCAGGGGGATTTCAGTACACTAACCAGTGTAACTCTGTCCCTCTCTCTCCAGGGATATCTGTGCACTGACTGGTGTTTCTCAGTCCCTCTCTCTCAGGGGAATATCTGTACACTGACCGGTGTCTCTCAGTCCCTCTGCCTCAGGGGATATCTGTACACTGACCGGTGTCTCTCAGTCCCTCTCTCACAAGGGCATATCTGTACACTGACAAGTGTCTCTCAGTCCCTCCCTCTCAGGGGATATCTGTTCACTGACCAGTGTCTCTCAGTCCCTCTCTCTCGGGGGATATCTGTACACTGACTGGTGTCTCTCAGTCCCTCTCTCTCAGAGGGAGATCTGTACACTGACCGGTGTCTCTCAGTCCCTCCCTCTCAGGGGGAGATCTTTACACTGATTGGTGTCTCTCAGGCCCTCTCTCTCTCAGGGGATATCTGTACACTGACCGGTGTCTCTCAGTCCCTCGCTCTCAGGGGGATTTCTGTACACTGACTGGTGGCTCTCAGTCCCTCTCTATAAGGGGATATCTGTACACTGACCGGTGTCTTTCAGACCCTCTCTGTCAGGGGGTGTCTGTACCCTGACCGTGTCTCTCACGGGATATCTGTACACTGATCGGTGGCTCTCAGTCCCTCACTCTTCGGGCGATATCTGTGCACTGACCGGTGTCTCTCAGTCCCTCTCTCTCAGGGGATACCTGTACACAGACCGGTGTCTCTCAGTCCCTCTCTCTCATGGGATATCTGTTCACTAACCGGTGTCTCTCAGTCCCTCTCTCTCAGGGGATATCTGTACACTGACTTGTGTCTCTACGTCTCTCTCTCTCAATGGATATCTGTACACTGACCGGTGTCTCTCCGTCCCTCTCTCTCAAGGGAATTCTGTACACTGACTGGTGTCTCTCCGTCCCTCTCTCTCAGGATATCTGTACACTGACCGGTGTCTCTCAGTCCCTCTCTCTCAGGGGATATCTGTGCACTGACTGGTGTTTCTCAGTCCCTCTCTCTCAGGGGAATATCTGTACACTGACCGGTGTCTCTCAGTCCCTCTGCCTCAGGGGATATCTGTACACTGACCGGTGTCTCTCAGTCCCTCTCTCTCGGGGGATATCTGTACACTGACTGGTGTCTCTCAGTCCCTCTCTCTCAGAGGGAGATCTGTACACTGACCGGTGTCTATCAGTCCCTCTCTCTCAGGGGCAGATCTTTACACTGACCGGTGTCTCTCAGTCCCTCTCTCTCAGGGGGAGATCTTTACACTGATTGGTGTCTCTCAGGCCCTCTCTCTCTCAGGGGATATCTGTACACTGACCGGTGTCTCTCAGTCCCTCGCTCTCAGGGGGATTTCTGTACACTGACTGGTGGCTCTCAGTCCCTCTCTATAAGGGGATATCTGTACACTGACCGGTGTCTTTCAGACCCTCTCTGTCAGGGGGTGTCTGTACCCTGACCGTGTCTCTCACGGGATATCTGTACACTGATCGGTGGCTCTCAGTCCCTCACTCTTCGGGCGATATCTGTGCACTGACCGGTGTCTCTCAGTCCCTCTCTCTCAGGGGATACCTGTACACAGACCGGTGTCTCTCAGTCCCTCTCTCTCATGGGATATCTGTTCACTAACCGGTGTCTCTCAGTCCCTCTCTCTCAGGGGATATCTGTACACTGACTTGTGTCTCTACGTCTCTCTCTCTCAATGGATATCTGTACACTGACCGGTGTCTCTCCGTCCCTCTCTCTCAAGGGAATTCTGTACACTGACTGGTGTCTCTCCGTCCCTCTCTCTCAGGATATCTGTACACTGACCGGTGTCTCTCAGTCCCTCTCTCTCAGGGGATATCTGTGCACTGACTGGTGTTTCTCAGTCCCTCTCTCTCAGGGGAATATCTGTACACTGACCGGTGTCTCTCAGTCCCTCTGCCTCAGGGGATATCTGTACACTGACCGGTGTCTCTCAGTCCCTCTCTCTCGGGGGATATCTGTACACTGACTGGTGTCTCTCAGTCCCTCTCTCTCAGAGGGAGATCTGTACACTGACCGGTGTCTCTCAGTCCCTCCCTCTCTGGGGGAGATCTTTACACTGATTGGTGTCTCTCAGGCCCTCTCTCTCTCAGGGGATATCTGTACACTGACCGGTGTCTCTCAGTCCCTCGCTCTCAGGGGGATTTCTGTACACTGACTGGTGGCTCTCAGTCCCTCTCTATAAGGGGATATCTGTACACTGACCGGTGTCTTTCAGACCCTCTCTGTCAGGGGGTGTCTGTACCCTGACCGTGTCTCTCACGGGATATCTGTACACTGATCGGTGGCTCTCAGTCCCTCACTCTTCGGGCGATATCTGTGCACTGACCGGTGTCTCTCAGTCCCTCTCTCTCAGGGAATATCCGTACACTGACCGGTGTCTCTCAGTCCCTCTCTCCCAGGGTGAGATCTGTAAACTGACCGGAGTCACTCTGTCCCTCTCTCTCAGTGGATATCTGTAAACTGACCAGTGTCACTCAGTTATTCTCTCTCGGGGGATATCTGTACACTGACCGGTGTCTCTCAGTCCCTCTCTCTCAGGGGATATCTGTATACTGACTGATGTCTCTCCGTCCCTCTATCTCAAGGGATATCTGTACACTTACCAGTGTCTCTCAGTCCCTCTCTCTCAGGGGATATCTGTACACTGACCTGTGTCTCTCAGTCCCTCTCCCTCAGGGGATATCTGTACACTGACTGGTGTCTCTCCGTCCCTCTCTCTCATGGGATATCTGTACACTGACCGGTGTCTCTCAGTCCCTCTCTCTCAGGGGATATCTGTACACTGACTGGTGTCTCTCCGTCCCTCTCTCTCAAGGGATATCTGTAAACTGACCAATGTCTCTCAGTCCCTCTCTCTCAGGGGGAGATCTTTACACTGATTGGTGTCTCTCAGGCCCTCTCTCTCTCAGGGGATATCTGTACACTGACCGGTGTCTCTCAGTCCCTCGCTCTCAGGGGGATTTCTGTACACTGACCGGTGTCTCTCAGTCCCTCGCTCTCAGGGGGATGTCTGTACCCTGACCGTGTCTCTCACGGGATATCTGTACACTGATCGGTGGCTCTCAGTCCCTCTCTCTCAGGGGATATCCGTATACTGACCGGTGTCTCTCAGTCCCTCTCTCTCAGGGGATATCTGAACACTGACTGGTTTCTCTCAGTCCCTCTCTCTCAGGGGATACCTGTACACTGACCGGTGTCTCTCAGTCCCTCTCTCTCATGGGATATCTGTACACTGACCGGTGTCTCTCAGTCCCTCTCTCTCAGGGGGATATCTGTACTCTGACTGGTGTCACTCCGTCCCTCTCCCTCAAGGGATATCTGTACACTGACTGGTGTCTCTCCGTCCCTCTCTCTCAAGGGATATCTGTACACTGACCGGTGTCTCTCAGTCCCTCTCTCTCAGGGGATATCTGTACAATGACAGGTGTCTCTCAGTCCCTCTCTCTCAGGATATATCTGTACACTGACCGGTATATCTCAGTCCCTCTCTCTCAGGGGGATATCTTTACATTGACAAGTGTTTCTCAGTCCCTCTCTCTCAGAGTATATCTGTACACTGACAGGTGTCTCTCAGTCCCTCTCTCTCAGGATATATCTGTACACTGACCGGTATATCTCAGTCCCTCTCTCTCAGGGGGATATCTTTACACTGACAAGTGTCTCTCAGTCCTTCTCTCTCAGGGGGATTTCTGTAAACTAACCAGTGTCACTCTGTCCCTCTCTCTCCAGGGATATCTGTGCACTGACTGGTGTTTCTCAGTCCCTCTCTCTCAGGGGAATATCTGTACACTGACTGGTGTCTCTCAGTCCCTCTGCCTCAGGGGATATCTGTACACTGACCGGTGTCTCTCAGTCCCTCTCTCTCAGGGGATATCTGTACACTGACTGGTGTCTCTCAGTCCCTCTCTCTCAGAGGGAGATCTGTACACTGACCGGTGTCTCTCAGTCCCTCTCTCTCAGGGGGAGATCTTTACACTGACCGTTGTCTCTCAGTCCCTCTCTCTCAGGGGGAGATCTTTACACTGATTGGTGTCTCTCAGGCCCTCTCTCTCTCAGGGGATATCTGTACACTGACCGTTGTCTCTCAGTCCCTCGCTCTCAGGGGGATTTCTGTACACTGACTGGTGGCTCTAAGTCCCTCTCTATAAGGGGATATCTGTACACTGACCGGTGTCTCTCAGTCCCTCTCTGTCAGGGGGTGTCTGTACCCTGACCGTGTCTCTCACGGGATATCTGTACACTGATCGGTGGCTCTCAGTCCCTCACTCTTCGGGCGATATCTGTGCACTGACCGGTGTCTCTCAGTCCCTCTCTCCCAGGGTGAGATCTGTAAACTGACCGGAGTCACTCAGTCCCTCTCTCTCAGGGGATATCTGTAAGCTGACCGGTGTCACTCAGTTATTCTCTCTCGGGGGATATCTGTACATTGACCGGTGTCTCTCAGTCCCTCGCTCTCAGGGGATATCTGTATACTGACTGATGGCTCTCCGTCCCTCTATCTCAAGGGATATCTGTACACTGACCGGTGTCTCTCAGTCCCTCTCTCTCAGGGGATAACTGTAAACTGTCCGGTGTCTCTCAGTCCCTCTCTCTCGGGGGATATCTCTACACTGACCGGTGTCTCTCAGTCCCTCTCTCTCAGGGGATATCTTTACACTGACCGGTGTCTCTCAGTCCCTCTCCCTCAGGGGATATCTGTACACTGACTGTTGTCTCTCCGTCCCTCTCTCTCATGGGATATCTGTACACTGACCGGTGTCTCTCAGTCCCTCTCTCTCAGGGGTTATCTGTACACTGACTGGTGTCTCTCCGTCCCTCTCTCTCAAGGGATATCTGTAAACTGACCAATGTCTCTCAGTCCCTCTCTCTCAGGATATCTGTACCCTGACCGGTGTCTATCAGTCCCTCTCTCTCAGGGGATATCCGTATACTGACCGGTGTCTCTCAGTCCCTCTCTCTCAGGGGATATCTGAACACTGACTGGTTTCTCTCAGTCCCTCTCTCTCAGGGGATACCTGTACACTGACCGGTGTCTCTCAGTCCCTCTCTCTCATGGGATATCTGTACACTGACCGGTGTCTCTCAGTCCCTCTCTCTCAGGGGATATCTGTACACTGACTGGTGTCTCTCTGTCCCTCTCTCTCAGAGGGAGATCTGTACACTGACCGGTGTCTCTCAGTCCCTCTCTCTCAGGGGGAGATCTTTACACTGACCGGTGTCTCTCAGTCCCTCTCTCTCAGGGGGAGATCTTTACACTGATTGGTGTCTCTCAGGCCCTCTCTCTCTCAGGGGATATCTGTACACTGACCGTTGTCTCTCAGTCCCTCGCTCTCAGGGGGATTTCTGTACACTGACTGGTGGCTCTAAGTCCCTCTCTATAAGGGGATATCTGTACACTGACCGGTGTCTCTCAGTCCCTCTCTGTCAGGGGGTGTCTGTACCCTGACCGTGTCTCTCACGGGATATCTGTACACTGATCGGTGGCTCTCAGTCCCTCACTCTTCGGGCGATATCTGTGCACTGACCGGTGTCTCTCAGTCCCTCTCTCCCAGGGTGAGATCTGTAAACTGACCGGAGTCACTCAGTCCCTCTCTCTCAGGGGATATCTGTAAACTGACCGGTGTCACTCAGTTATTCTCTCTCGGGGGATATCTGTACATTGACCGGTGTCTCTCAGTCCCTCGCTCTCAGGGGATATCGGTATACTGACTGATGGCTCTCCGTCCCTCTATCTCAAGGGATATCTGTACACTGACCGGTGTCTCTCAGTCCCTCTCTCTCAGGGGATAACTGTAAACTGACCGGTGTCTCTCAGTCCCTCTCTCTCGGGGGATATCTCTACACTGACCGGTGTCTCTCAGTCCCTCTCTCTCAGGGGATATCTGTACACTGACCGGTGTCTCTCAGTCCCTCTCCCTCAGGGGATATCTGTACACTGACTGGTGTCTCTCAGTCCCTCTCTCTCATGGGATATCTGTACACTGACCGGTGTCTCTCAGTCCCTCTCTCTCAGGGGATATCTGTACACTGACTGGTGTCTCTCCGTCCCTCTCTCTCATGGGATATCTGTACACTGACCGGTGTCTCTCAGTCCCTCTCTCTCAGGGGGATATCTGTACACTGACCGGTGTCTCTCCGTCCCTCTCTCTCATGGGATATCTGAACACTGACCGGTGTCTCTCAGTCCCTCTCTCTCAGGGGATATCTGTACACTGACTGGTGTCTCTCCGTCCCTCTCTCTCAAGGGATATCTGTAAACTGACCAATGTCTCTCAGTCCCTCTCTCTCAGGATATCTGTACCCTGACCGGTGTCTATCAGTCCCTCTCTCACAGGGGATATCCGTATACTGACCGGTGTCTCTCAGTCCCTCTCTCTCAGGGGATATCTGAACACTGACTGGTTTCTCTCAGTCCCTCTCTCTCAGGGGATACCTGTACACTGACCGGTGTCTCTCAGTCCCTCTCTCTCATGGGATATCTGTACACTGACCGGTGTCTCTCAGTCCCTCTCTCTCAGGGGATATCTGTACACTGACTGGTGTCTCTCCGTCCCTCTCTCTCAAGGGGTATCTGTACACTGACCGGTGTCTCTCAGTCCCTCCCTCTCATGGGATATCTGTTCACTGACCAGTGTCTCTCAGTCCCTCTCTCTCGGGGGATATCTGTACACTGACTGGTGTCTCTCAGTCCCTCTCTCTCAGAGGGAGATCTGTACACTGACCGGTGTCTCTCAGTCCCTCCCTCTCAGGGGGAGATCTTTACACTGATTGGTGTCTCTCAGGCCCTCTCTCTCTCAGGGGATATCTGTACACTGACCGGTGTCTCTCAGTCCCTCGCTCTCAGGGGGATTTCTGTACACTGACTGGTGGCTCTCAGTCCCTCTCTATAAGGGGATATCTGTACACTGACCGGTGTCTTTCAGACCCTCTCTGTCAGGGGGTGTCTGTACCCTGACCGTGTCTCTCACGGGATATCTGTACACTGATCGGTGGCTCTCAGTCCCTCACTCTTCGGGCGATATCTGTGCACTGACCGGTGTCTCTCAGTCCCTCTCTCTCAGGGAATATCCGTACACTGACCGGTGTCTCTCAGTCCCTCTCTCCCAGGGTGAGATCTGTAAACTGACCGGAGTCACTCTGTCCCTCTCTCTCAGGGGATATCTGTAAACTGACCAGTGTCACTCAGTTATTCTCTCTCGGGGGATATCTGTACACAGACCGGTGTCTCTCAGTCCCTCTCTCTCAGGGGATATCTGTATACTGACTGATGTCTCTCCGTCCCTCTCTCTCAAGGGATATCTGTACACTTACCAGTGTCTCTCAGTCCCTCTCTCTCAAGGGATATCTGTACACTGACCTGTGTCTCTCAGTCCCTCTCCCTCAGGGGATATCTGTACACTGACTGGTGTCTCTCCGTCCCTCTCTCTCATGGGATATCTGTACACTGACCGGTGTCTCTCAGTCCCTCTCTCTCAGGGGATATCTGTACACTGACTGGTGTCTCTCCGTCCCTCTCTCTCAAGGGATATCTGTAAACTGACCAATGTCTCTCAGTCCCTCTCTCTCAGGATATCTGTACACTGACCGGTGTCTATCAGTCCCTCTCTCTCAGGGGATACCTGTACATTGACCGGTGTCTCTCAGTCCCTCTCTCTCAGGGGGAGATCTTTACACTGATTGGTGTCTCTCAGGCCATCTCTCTCTCAGGGGATATCTGTACACTGACCGGTGTCTCTCAGTCCCTCGCTCTCAGGGGGATTTCTGTACACTGACTGGTGGCTCTCAGTCCCTCTCTATAAGGGGATATCTGTACACTGACCGGTGTCTCTCAGTCCCTCGCTCTCAGGGGGATGTCTGTACCCTGACCGTGTCTCTCACGGGATATCTGTACACTGATCGGTGGCTCTCAGTCCCTCTCTCTCAGGGGATATCCGTATACTGACCGGTGTCTCTCAGTCCCTCTCTCTCAGGGGATATCTGAACACTGACTGGTTTCTCTCAGTCCCTCTCTCTCAGGGGATACCTGTACACTGACCGGTGTCTCTCAGTCCCTCTCTCTCATGGGATATCTGTACACTGACCGGTGTCTCTCAGTCCCTCTCTCTCAGGGGGATATCTGTACTCTGACTGGTGTCACTCCGTCCCTCTCCCTCAAGGGATATCTGTACACTGACTGGTGTCTCTCCGTCCCTCTCTCTCAGGATATCTGTACACTGACCGGTGTCTCTCAGTCCCTCTCTCTCAGGGGATATCTGTACACTGACAGGTGTCTCTCAGTCCCTCTCTCTCAGGATATATCTGTACACTGACCGGTATATCTCAGTCCCTCTCTCTCAGGGGGATATCTTTACACTGACAAGTGTTTCTCAGTCCCTCTCTCTCAGAGTATATCTGTACACTGACAGGTGTCTCTCAGTCCCTCTCTCTCAGGATATATCTGTACACTGACCGATATATCTCAGTCCCTCTCTCTCAGGGGATAACTGTAAACTGACCGGTGTCTCTCAGTCCCTCTCTCTCGGGGGATATCTCTACACTGACCGGTGTCTCTCAGTCCCTCTCTCTCAGGGGATATCTGTACACTGACCGGTGTCTCTCAGTCCCTCTCTCTCATGGGATATCTGTACACTGACCGGTGTCTCTCAGTCCCTCTCTCTCAGGGGATATCTGTACACTGACTGGTGTCTCTCCGTCCCTCTCTCTCATGGGATATCTGTACACTGACCGGTGTCTCTCAGTCCCTCTCTCTCAGGGGGATATCTGTACACTGACCGGTGTCTCTCCGTCCCTCTCTCTCATGGGATATCTGTACACTGACCGGTGTCTCTCAGTCCCTCTCTCTCAGGGGATATCTGTACACTGACTGGTGTCTCTCCGTCCCTCTCTCTCAAGGGATATCTGTAAACTGACCAATGTCTCTCAGTCCCTCTCTCTCAGGATATCTGTACCCTGACCGGTGTCTATCAGTCCCTCTCTCACAGGGGATATCCGTATACTGACCGGTGTCTCTCAGTCCCTCTCTCTCAGGGGATATCTGAACACTGACTGGTTTCTCTCAGTCCCTCTCTCTCAGGGGATACCTGTACACTGACCGGTGTCTCTCAGTCCCTCTCTCTCATGGGATATCTGTACACTGACCGGTGTCTCTCAGTCCCTCTCTCTCAGGGGATATCTGTACACTGACTGGTGTCTCTCCGTCCCTCTCTCTCAAGGGGTATCTGTACACTGACCGGTGTCTCTCAGTCCCTCCCTCTCATGGGATATCTGTTCACTGACCAGTGTCTCTCAGTCCCTCTCTCTCGGGGGATATCTGTACACTGACTGGTGTCTCTCAGTCCCTCTCTCTCAGAGGGAGATCTGTACACTGACCGGTGTCTCTCAGTCCCTCCCTCTCAGGGGGAGATCTTTACACTGATTGGTGTCTCTCAGGCCCTCTCTCTCTCAGGGGATATCTGTACACTGACCGGTGTCTCTCAGTCCCTCGCTCTCAGGGGGATTTCTGTACACTGACTGGTGGCTCTCAGTCCCTCTCTATAAGGGGATATCTGTACACTGACCGGTGTCTTTCAGACCCTCTCTGTCAGGGGGTGTCTGTACCCTGACCGTGTCTCTCACGGGATATCTGTACACTGATCGGTGGCTCTCAGTCCCTCACTCTTCGGGCGATATCTGTGCACTGACCGGTGTCTCTCAGTCCCTCTCTCTCAGGGAATATCCGTACACTGACCGGTGTCTCTCAGTCCCTCTCTCCCAGGGTGAGATCTGTAAACTGACCGGAGTCACTCTGTCCCTCTCTCTCAGGGGATATCTGTAAACTGACCAGTGTCACTCAGTTATTCTCTCTCGGGGGATATCTGTACACAGACCGGTGTCTCTCAGTCCCTCTCTCTCAGGGGATATCTGTATACTGACTGATGTCTCTCCGTCCCTCTCTCTCAAGGGATATCTGTACACTTACCAGTGTCTCTCAGTCCCTCTCTCTCAAGGGATATCTGTACACTGACCTGTGTCTCTCAGTCCCTCTCCCTCAGGGGATATCTGTACACTGACTGGTGTCTCTCCGTCCCTCTCTCTCATGGGATATCTGTACACTGACCGGTGTCTCTCAGTCCCTCTCTCTCAGGGGATATCTGTACACTGACTGGTGTCTCTCCGTCCCTCTCTCTCAAGGGATATCTGTAAACTGACCAATGTCTCTCAGTCCCTCTCTCTCAGGATATCTGTACACTGACCGGTGTCTATCAGTCCCTCTCTCTCAGGGGATACCTGTACATTGACCGGTGTCTCTCAGTCCCTCTCTCTCAGGGGGAGATCTTTACACTGATTGGTGTCTCTCAGGCCATCTCTCTCTCAGGGGATATCTGTACACTGACCGGTGTCTCTCAGTCCCTCGCTCTCAGGGGGATTTCTGTACACTGACTGGTGGCTCTCAGTCCCTCTCTATAAGGGGATATCTGTACACTGACCGGTGTCTCTCAGTCCCTCGCTCTCAGGGGGATGTCTGTACCCTGACCGTGTCTCTCACGGGATATCTGTACACTGATCGGTGGCTCTCAGTCCCTCTCTCTCAGGGGATATCCGTATACTGACCGGTGTCTCTCAGTCCCTCTCTCTCAGGGGATATCTGAACACTGACTGGTTTCTCTCAGTCCCTCTCTCTCAGGGGATACCTGTACACTGACCGGTTTCTCTCAGTCCCTCTCTCTCATGGGATATCTGTACACTGACCGGTGTCTCTCAGTCCCTCTCTCTCAGGGGGATATCTGTACTCTGACTGGTGTCACTCCGTCCCTCTCCCTCAAGGGATATCTGTACACTGACTGGTGTCTCTCCGTCCCTCTCTCTCAGGATATCTGTACACTGACCGGTGTCTCTCAGTCCCTCTCTCTCAGGGGATATCTGTACACTGACAGGTGTCTCTCAGTCCCTCTCTCTCAGGATATATCTGTACACTGACCGGTATATCTCAGTCCCTCTCTCTCAGGGGGATATCTTTACACTGACAAGTGTTTCTCAGTCCCTCTCTCTCAGAGTATATCTGTACACTGACAGGTGTCTCTCAGTCCCTCTCTCTCAGGATATATCTGTACACTGACCGATATATCTCAGTCCCTCTCTCTCAGGGGGATATCTTTACACTGACAAGTGTCTCTCAGTCCTTCTCTCTCAGGGGGATTTCTGTAAACTAACCAGTGTCACTCTGTCCCTCTCTCTCCAGGGATATCAGTGCACTGACTGGTGTTTCTCAGTCCCTCTCTCTCAGGGGAATATCTGTACACTGACTGGTGTCTCTCAGTCCCTCTGCCTCAGTGGATATCTGTACACTGACCGGTGTCTCTCAGTCCCTCCCTCTCGGGGGATATCTGTACACTGACTGGTGTCTCTCAGTCCCTCTCTCTCAGAGGGAGATCTGTACACTGACCGGTGTCTCTCAGTCCCTCTCTCTCAGGGGGAGATCTTTACACTGACCGGTGTCTCTCAGTCCCTCTCTCTCAGGGGGAGATCTTTACACTGATTGGTGTCTCTCAGGCCCTCTCTCTCTCAGGGGATATCTGTACACTGACCGTTGTCTCTCAGTCCCTCGCTCTCAGGGGGATTTCTGTACACTGACTGGTGGCTCTAAGTCCCTCTCTATAAGGGGATATCTGTACACTGACCGGTGTCTCTCAGTCCCTCTCTGTCAGGGGGTGTCTGTACCCTGACCGTGTCTCTCACGGGATATCTGTACACTGATCGGTGGCTCTCAGTCCCTCACTCTTCGGGCGATATCTGTGCACTGACCGGTGTCTCTCAGTCCCTCTCTCCCAGGGTGAGATCTGTAAACTGACCGGAGTCACTCAGTCCCTCTCTCTCAGGGGATATCTGTAAACTGACCGGTGTCACTCAGTTATTCTCTCTCGGGGGATATCTGTACATTGACCGGTGTCTCTCAGTCCCTCGCTCTCAGGGGATATCTGTATACTGACTGATGGCTCTCCGTCCCTCTATCTCAAGGGATATCTGTACACTGACCGGTGTCTCTCAGTCCCTCTCTCTCAGGGGATATCTTTACACTGACCGGTGTCTCTCAGTCCCTCTCCCTCAGGGGATATCTGTACACTGACTGGTGTCTCTCCGTCCCTCTCTCTCATGGGATATCTGTACACTGACCGGTGTCTCTCAGTCCCTCTCTCTCAGGGGATATCTGTACACTGACTGGTGTCTCTCCGTCCCTCTCTCTCAAGGGATATCTGTAAACTGACCAATGTCTCTCAGTCCCTCTCTCTCAGGATATCTGTACCCTGACCGGTGTCTATCAGTCCCTCTCTCTCAGGGGATATCCGTATACTGACCGGTGTCTCTCAGTCCCTCTCTCTCAGGGGATATCTGAACACTGACTGGTTTCTCTCAGTCCCTCTCTCTCAGGGGATACCTGTACACTGACCGGTGTCTCTCAGTCCCTCTCTCTCATGGGACATCTGTACACTGACCGGTGTCTCTCAGTCCCTCTCTCTCAGGGGATATCTGTACACTGACTGGTGTCTCTCCGTCCCTCTCTCTCAAGGGGTATCTGTACACTGACCGGTGTCTCTCCGTCCCTCTCTCTCAAGGGATATCTGTACACTGACTGGTGTCTCTCTGTCCCGCTCTCTCAGAGGGAGATCTGTACACTGACCGGTGTCTCTCAGTCCCTCTCTCTCAGGGGGAGATCTTTACACTGATTGGTGTCTCTCAGGCCCTCTCTCTCTCAGGGGATATCTGTACACTGACCGTTGTCTCTCAGTCCCTCGCTCTCAGGGGGATTTCTGTACACTGACTGGTGGCTCTAAGTCCCTCTCTATAAGGGGATATCTGTACACTGACCGGTGTCTCTCAGTCCCTCTCTGTCAGGGGGTGTCTGTACCCTGACCGTGTCTCTCACGGGATATCTGTACACTGACCGGTGTCTCTCAGTCCCTCTCTCTCAGGGGATATCTGTACACTGACTGGTGTCTCTCCGTCCCTCTCTCTCAAGGGATATCTGTAAACTGACCAATGTCTCTCAGTCCCTCTCTCTCAGGATATCTGTACCCTAACCGGTCTCTATCAGTCCCTCTCTCTCAGGGGATATCCGTATACTGACCGGTGTCTCTCAGTCCCTCTCTCTCAGGGGATATCTGAACACTGACTGGTTTCTCTCAGTCCCTCTCTCTCAGGGGATACCTGTACACTGACCGGTGTCTCTCAGTCCCTCTCTCTCATGGGACATCTGTACACTGACCGGTGTCTCTCAGTCCCTCTCTCTCAGGGGATATCTGTACACTGACTGGTGTCTCTCCGTCCCTCTCTCTCAAGGTGTATCTGTACACTGACCGGTGTCTCTCCGTCCCTCTCTCTCAAGGGATATCTGTACACTGACTGGTGTCTCTCTGTCCCGCTCTCTCAGAGGGAGATCTGTACACTGACCGGTGTCTCTCAGTCCCTCTCTCTCAGGGGGAGATCTTTACACTGACCGGTGTCTCTCAGTCCCTCTCTCTCAGGGGGAGATCTTTACACTGATTGGTGTCTCTCAGGCCCTCTCTCTCTCAGGGGATATCTGTACACTGACCGTTGTCTCTCAGTCCCTCGCTCTCAGGGGGATTTCTGTACACTGACTGGTGGCTCTAAGTCCCTCTCTATAAGGGGATATCTGTACACTGACCGGTGTCTCTCAGTCCCTCTCTGTCAGGGGGTGTCTGTACCCTGACCGTGTCTCTCACGGGATATCTGTACACTGATCGGTGGCTCTCAGTCCCTCACTCTTCGGGCGATATCTGTGCACTGACCGGTGTCTCTCAGTCCCTCTCTCCCAGGGTGAGATCTGTAAACTGACCGGAGTCACTCAGTCCCTCTCTCTCAGGGGATATCTGTAAACTGATCGGTGGCTCTCAGTACCTCTCTCTCAGGGGATATCTGTACACTGACCGGTGTCTCTCAGTCCCTCTCCCTCAGGGGATATCTGTACACTGACTGGTGTCTCTCCGTCCCTCTCTCTCATGGGATATCTGTACACTGACCGGTGTCTCGCACTCCCTCTCTCTCAGGGGATATCTGAACACTGACTGGTTTCTCTCAGTCCCTCTCTCTCAGGGGATACCTGTACACTGACCGGTGTCTCTCAGTCCCTCTCTCCCAGGGGATATCTGTAAACTGACCGGTGTCACTCAGTTATTCTCTCTCGGGGGATATCTGTACATTGACCGGTGTCTCTCAGTCCCTCGCTCTCAGGGGATATCGGTACACTGACTGATGGCTCTCCTTCCCTCTATCTCAAGGGATATCTGTACACTGACCGTGGTCTCTCAGTCCCTCTCTCTCAGGGGATAACTGTAAACTGACCGGTGTCTCTCAGTCCCTCTCTCTCGGGGGATATCTCTACACTGACCGGTGTCTCTCAGTCCCTCTCTCTCAGGGGATATCCGTATACTGACCGGTGTCTCTCAGTCCCTCTCTCTCAGGGGATATCTGAACACTGACTGGTTTCTCTCAGTCCCTCTCTCTCAG
Source organism: Hypanus sabinus (assembly GCF_030144855.1). NCBI lineage: Eukaryota > Metazoa > Chordata > Chondrichthyes > Myliobatiformes > Dasyatidae > Hypanus > Hypanus sabinus. Next base: position 88,484,842 of record NC_082712.1, on the reverse strand, counting down.
GGGATACCTGTACACTGACCGGTGTCTCTCAGTCCCTCTCTCTCATGGGATATCTGTACACTGACCGGTGTCTCTCAGTCCCTCTCTCTCAGGGGATATCTGTACACTGACTGGTGTCTCTCCGTCCCTCTCTCTCAAGGGGTATCTGTACACTGACCGGTGTCTCTCCGTCCCTCTCTCTCAAGGGATATCTGTACACTGACAGGTGTCTCTCTGTCCCTCTCTCTCAGAGGGAAATCTGTACACTGACCGGTGTCTCTCAGTCCCTCTCTCTCAGGGGGAGATCTTTACACTGACCGGTGTCTCTCAGTCCCTCTCTCTCGGGGGAGATCTTTACACTGATTGGTGTCTCTCAGGCCCTCTCTCTCTCAGGGGATATCTGTACACTGACCGTTGTCTCTCAGTCCCTCGCTCTCAGGGGGATTTCTGTACACTGACTGGTGGCTCTAAGTCCCTCTCTATAAGGGGATATCTGTACACTGACCGGTGTCTCTCAGTCCCTCACTGTCAGGGGGTGTCTGTACCCTGACCGTGTCTCTCACGGGATATCTGGGCACTGACCGGTGTCTCTCAGTCCCTCTCTCCCAGGGTGAGATCTGTAAACTGACCGGTGTCACTCAGTTATTCTCTCTCGGGGGATATCTGTACATTGACCGGTGTCTCTCAGTCCCTCACTCTCAGGGGATATCTGTATACTGACTGATGGCTCTCCGTCCCTCTATCTCAAGGGATATCTGTACACTGACCGGTGTCTCTCAGTCCCTCTCTCTCAGGGGATAACTGTAAACTGACCGGTGTCTCTCAGTCCCTCTCTCTCGGGGAATATCTCTACACTGACCGGTGTCTCTCAGTCCCTCTCTCTCAGGGGATATCTGTACACTGACCGGTGTCTCTCAGTCCCTCTCTCTCAGGGGATATCTGTACACTGACTGGTGTCTCTCCGTCCCTCTCTCTCAAGGGATATCTGTAAACTGACCAATGTCTCTCAGTCCCTCTCTCTCAGGATATCTGTACCCTGACCGGTGTCTATCAGTCCCTCTCCTCAGGGGATATCCGTATACTGACCGGTGTCTCTCAGTCCCTCTCTCTCAGGGGATATCTGAACACTGACTGGTTTCTCTCAGTCCCTCTCTCTCAGGGGATACCTGTACACTGACCGGTGTCTCTCAGTCCCTCTCTCTCATGGGATATCTGTACACTGACCGGTGTCTCTCAGTCCCTCTCTCTCAGAGGATATCTGTACACTGACTGGTGTCTCTCCGTCCCTCTCTCTCAAGGGGTATCTGTACACTGACCGGTGTCTCTCCGTCCCTCTCTCTCAAGGGATATCTGTACACTGACTGGTGTCTCTCTGTCCCTCTCTCTCAGAGGGAGATCTGTACACTGACCGGTGTCTCTCAGTCCCTCTCTCTCAGGATATATCTGTACACTGACCGGTATATCTCAGTCCCTCTCTCTCAGGGGGATATCTTTACACTGACAAGTGTCTCTCAGTCCTTCTCTCTCAGGGGGATTTCTGTAAACTAAGCAGTGTCACTCTGTCCCTCTCTCTCCAGGGATATCTGTGCACTGACTGGTGTTTCTCAGTCCCTCTCTCTCAGGGGAATATCTGTACACTGACTGGTGTCTCTCAGTCCCTCTGCCTCAGGGGATATCTGTACACTGACCGGTGTCTCTCAGTCCCTCTCTCTCGGGGGATATCTCTACACTGACCGGTGTCTCTCAGTCCCTCTCTCTCAGGGGATATCTGTACACTGACCGGTGTCTCTAAGTCCCTCTCCCTCAGGGGATATCTGTACACTGACTGGTGTCTCTCCGTCCCTCTCTCTCATGGGATATCTGTACACTGACCGGTGTCTCTCAGTCCCTCTCTCTCAGGATATCTGTACCCTGACCGGTGTCTATCAGTCCCTCTCTCTCAGGGGATATCCGTATACTGACCGGTGTCTCTCAGTCCCTCTCTCTCAGGGGATATCTGAACACTGACTGGTTTCTCTCAGTCCCTCTCTCTCAGGGGATACCTGTACACTGACCGGTGTCTCTCAGTCCCTCTCTCTCATGGGATATCTGTACACTGACCGGTGTCTCTCAGTCCCTCTCTCTCAGGGGATATCTGTACACTGACTGGTGTCTCTCCGTCCCTCTCTCTCAAGGGGTATCTGTACACTGACCGGTGTCTCTCCGTCCCTCTCTCTCAAGGGATATCTGTACACTGACTGGTGTCTCTCTGTCACTCTCTCTCAGGATATCTGTACACTGACCGGTGTCTCTCAGTCCCTCTCTCTCAGGGGATATCTGTACACTGACTGGTGTCTCTCAGTCCCTCTCTCTCAGGATATATCTGTACACTGACCGGTATATCTCAGTCCCTCTCTCTCAGGGGGATATCTTTACACTGACAAGTGTCTCTCAGTCCCTCTCTCTCAGAGTATATCTGTACACTGTCCGGTGTCTCTCAGTCCTTCTCTCTCAGGGGGATTTCTGTACACTAACCAGTGTCACTCTGTCCCTCTCTCTCCGGGGATATCTGTGCACTGACTCGTGTTTCTCAGTCCCTCTCTCTCAGGGGAATATCTGTACACTGACCGGTGTCTCTCAGTCCCTCTGCCTCAGGGGATATCTGTACACTGACCGGTGTCTCTCAGTCCCTCTCTCACAAGGGGATATCTGTACACTGACAAGTGTCTCTCATTCCCTCCCTCTCAGGGGATATCTGTTCACTGACCAGTGTCTCTCAGTCCCTCTCTCTCGGGGGATATCTGTACACTGACCGGTGCCTCTCAGTCCCTCTCTCTCAGGGGGAGATCTTTACACTGATTGGTGGCTCTCAGTCCCTCTCTATAAGGGGATATCTGTACACTGACCGGTGTCTCTCAGTCCCTCTCTGTCAGGGGATGTCTGTACCCTGACCGTGTCTCTCACGGGATATCTGTACACTGATCGGTGGCTCTCAGTCCCTCTCTCTCAGGGGATATCTGTACACTGACCGGTGTCTCTCAGTCCCTCTCCCTCAGGGGATATCTGTACACTGACTGGTGTCTCTCCGTCCCTCTCTCTCATGGGATATCTGTACACTGACCGGTGTCTCGCACTCCCTCTCTCTCAGGGGATATCTGAACACTGACTGGTTTCTCTCAGTCCCTCTCTCTCAGGGGATACCTGTACACTGACCGGTGTCTCTCAGTCCCTCTCTCCCAGGGTGAGATCTGTAAACTGACCGGAGTCACTCAGTCCCTCTCTCTCAGGGGATATCTGTAAACTGACCGGTGTCACTCAGTTATTCTCTCTCGGGGGATATCTGTACATTGACCGGTGTCTCTCAGTCCCTCGCTCTCAGGGGATATCGGTACACTGACTGATGGCTCTCCTTCCCTCTATCTCAAGGGATATCTGTACACTGACCGGTGTCTCTCAGTCCCTCTCTCTCAGGGGATAACTGTAAACTGACCGGTGTCTCTCAGTCCCTCTCTCTCGGGGGATATCTCTACACTGACCGGTGTCTCTCAGTCCCTCTCTCTCAGGGGATATCCGTATACTGACCGGTGTCTCTCAGTCCCTCTCTCTCAGGGGATATCTGAACACTGACTGGTTTCTCTCAGTCCCTCTCTCTCAGGGGATACCTGTACACTGACCGGTGTCTCTCAGTCCCTCTCTCTCATGGGATATCTGTACACTGACCGGTGTCTCTCAGTCCCTCTCTCTCAGGGGATATCTGTACACTGACTGGTGTCTCTCCGTCCCTCTCTCTCAAGGGGTATCTGTACACTGACCGGTGTCTCTCCGTCCCTCTCTCTCAAGGGATATCTGTACACTGACAGGTGTCTCTCTGTCCCTCTCTCTCAGAGGGAGATCTGTACACTGACCGGTGTCTCTCAGTCCCTCTCTCTCAGGGGGAGATCTTTACACTGACCGGTGTCTCTCAGTCCCTCTCTCTCGGGGGAGATCTTTACACTGATTGGTGTCTCTCAGGCCCTCTCTCTCTCAGGGGATATCTGTACACTGACCGTTGTCTCTCAGTCCCTCGCTCTCAGGGGGATTTCTGTACACTGACTGGTGGCTCTAAGTCCCTCTCTATAAGGGGATATCTGTACACTGACCGGTGTCTCTCAGTCCCTCACTGTCAGGGGGTGTCTGTACCCTGACCGTGTCTCTCACGGGATATCTGGGCACTGACCGGTGTCTCTCAGTCCCTCTCTCCCAGGGTGAGATCTGTAAACTGACCGGTGTCACTCAGTTATTCTCTCTCGGGGGATATCTGTACATTGACCGGTGTCTCTCAGTCCCTCACTCTCAGGGGATATCTGTATACTGACTGATGGCTCTCCGTCCCTCTATCTCAAGGGATATCTGTACACTGACCGGTGTCTCTCAGTCCCTCTCTCTCAGGGGATAACTGTAAACTGACCGGTGTCTCTCAGTCCCTCTCTCTCGGGGAATATCTCTACACTGACCGGTGTCTCTCAGTCCCTCTCTCTCAGGGGATATCTGTACACTGACCGGTGTCTCTCAGTCCCTCTCTCTCAGGGGATATCTGTACACTGACTGGTGTCTCTCCGTCCCTCTCTCTCAAGGGATATCTGTAAACTGACCAATGTCTCTCAGTCCCTCTCTCTCAGGATATCTGTACCCTGACCGGTGTCTATCAGTCCCTCTCCTCAGGGGATATCCGTATACTGACCGGTGTCTCTCAGTCCCTCTCTCTCAGGGGATATCTGAACACTGACTGGTTTCTCTCAGTCCCTCTCTCTCAGGGGATACCTGTACACTGACCGGTGTCTCTCAGTCCCTCTCTCTCATGGGATATCTGTACACTGACCGGTGTCTCTCAGTCCCTCTCTCTCAGGGGATATCTGTACACTGACTGGTGTCTCTCCGTCCCTCTCTCTCAAGGGGTATCTGTACACTGACCGGTGTCTCTCCGTCCCTCTCTCTCAAGGGATATCTGTACACTGACTGGTGTCTCTCTGTCCCTCTCTCTCAGAGGGAGATCTGTACACTGACCGGTGTCTCTCAGTCCCTCTCTCTCAGGATATATCTGTACACTGACCGGTATATCTCAGTCCCTCTCTCTCAGGGGGATATCTTTACACTGACAAGTGTCTCTCAGTCCTTCTCTCTCAGGGGGATTTCTGTAAACTAAGCAGTGTCACTCTGTCCCTCTCTCTCCAGGGATATCTGTGCACTGACTGGTGTTTCTCCGTCCCTCTCTCTCAGGGGAATATCTGTACACTGACTGGTGTCTCTCAGTCCCTCTGCCTCAGGGGATATCTGTACACTGACCGGTGTCTCTCAGTCCCTCTCTCTCGGGGGATATCTGTACACTGACTGGTGTCTCTCAGTCCCTCTCTCTCAGAGGGAGATCTGTACACTGACCGGTGTCTCTCAGTCCCTCTCTCTCAGGGGGAGATCTTTACACTGACCGGTGTCTCTCAGTCCCTCTCTCTCAGGGGAGATCTTTACACTGATTGGTGTCTCTCAGGCCCTCTCTCTCTCAGGGGATATCTGTACACTGACCGTTGTCTCTCAGTCCCTCGCTCTCAGGGGGATTTCTGTACACTGACTGGTGGCTCTAAGTCCCTCTCTATAAGGGGATATCTGTACACTGACCGGTGTCTCTCAGTCCCTCTCTGTCAGGGGGTGTCTGTACCCTGACCGTGTCTCTCACGGGATATCTGTACACTGATAGGTGGCTCTCAGTCCCTGACTCTTCGGGCGATATCTGTGCACTGACAAGTGTCTCTCAGTCACTCTCTCCCAGGGTGAGATCTGTAAACTGACCGGAGTCACTCAGTCCCTCTCTCTCAGGGGATATCTGTAAACTGACCGGTGTCACTCAGTTATTCTCTCTCGGGGGATATCTGTACATTGACCGGTGTCTCTCATTCCCTCGCTCTCAGGGGATAACTGTAAACTGACCGGTGTCTCTCAGTCCCTCTCTCTCAGGGGATAACTGTAAACTGACCGGTGTCTCTCAGTCCCTCTCTCTCGGGGGATATCTCTACACTGACCGGTGTCTCTCAGTCCCTCTCTCTCAGGGGATATCTGTACACTGACCGGTGTCTCTCAGTCCCTCTCTCTCAGGGGATAACTGTAAACTGACCGGTGTCTCTCAGTCCCTCTCTCTCGGGGGATATCTCTACACTGACCGGTGTCTCTCAGTCCCTCTCTCTCAGGGGATATCTGTACACTGACCGGTGTCTCTCAGTCCCTCTCCCTCAGGGGATATCTGTACACTGACTGGTGTCTCTCCGTCCCTCTCTCTCATGGGATATCTGTACACTGACCGGTGTCTCTCAGTCCCTCTCTCTCAGGGGATATCTGTACACTGACTGGTGTCTCTCCGTCCCTCTCTCTCATGGGATATCTGTACACTGACCGGTGTCTCTCAGTCCCTCTCTCTCGGGGGATATCTGTACACTGACTGGTGTCTCTCAGTCCCTCTCTCTCAGAGGGAGATCTGTACACTGACCGGTGTCTCTCAGTCCCTCTCTCTCAGGGGGAGATCTTTACACTGACCGGTGTCTCTCAGTCCCTCTCTCTCAGAGGGAGATCTTTACACTGATTGGTGTCTCTCAGGCCCTCTCTCTCTCAGGGGATATCTGTACACTGACCGTTGTCTCTCAGTCCCTCGCTCTCAGGGGGATTTTTGTACACTGACTGGTGGCTCTAAGTCCCTCTCTATAAGGGGATATCTGTACACTGACCGGTGTCTCTCAGTCCCTCACTGTCAGGGGGTGTCTGTACCCTGACCGTGTCTCTCACGGGATATCTGTACACTGATCGGTGGCTCTCAGTCCCTCACTCTTCGGGCGATATCTGTGCACTGACCGGTGTCTCTCAGTCCCTCTCTCCCAGGGTGAGATCTGTAAACTGACCGGAGTCACTCAGTCCCTCTCTCTCAGGGGATATCTGTAAACTGACCGGTGTCACTCAGTTATTCTCTCTCGGGGGATATCTGTATATTGACCGGTGTCTCTCAGTCCCTCGCTCTCAGGGGATATCGGTACACTGACTGATGGCTCTCCTTCCCTCTATCTCAAGGGATATCTGTACACTGACCGGTGTCTCTCAGTCCCTCTCTCTCAGGGGATAACTGTAAACTGACCGGTGTCTCTCAGTCCCTCTCTCTCGGGGGATATCTCTACACTGACCGGTGTCTCTCAGTCCCTCTCTCTCAGGGGATATCTGTACACTGACCGGTGTCTCTCAGTCCCTCTGCCTCAGGGGATATCTGTACACTGACTGGTGTCTCTCCGTCCCTCTCTCTCATGGGATATCTGTACACTGACCGGTGTCTCTCAGTCCCTCTCTCTCAGGGGATATCTGTACACTGACTGGTGTCTCTCCGTCCCTCTCTCTCAAGGGATATCTGTAAACTGACCAATGTCTCTCAGTCCCTCTCTCTCAGGATATCTGTACCCTGACCGGTGTCTATCAGTCCCTCTCTCTCAGGGGATATCCGTATACTGACCGGTGTCTCTCAGTCCCTCTCTCTCAGGGGATATCTGAACACTGACTGGTTTCTCTCAGTCCCTCTCTCTCAGGGGATACCTGTACACTGACCGGTGTCTCTCAGTCCCTCTCTCTCATGGGATATCTGTACACTGACCGGTGTCTCTCAGTCCCTCTCTCTCAGGGGATATCTGTACACTGACTGGTGTCTCTCCGTCCCTCTCTCTCAAGGGGTATCTTTACACTGACCGGTGTCTCTCCGTCCCTCTCTCTCAAGGGATATATGTACACTGACTGGTGTCTCTCTGTCCCTCTCTCTCAGGATATCTGTACACTGACCGGTGTCTCTCAGTCCCTCTCTCTCAGGGGATATCTCTACACTGACTGGTGTCTCTCAGTCCCTCTCTCTCAGGATATATCTGTACACTGACCGGTATATCTCAGTCCCTCTCTCTCAGGGGGATATCTTTACACTGACAAGTGTCTCTCAGTCCCTCTCTCTCACAGTATATCTGTACACTGTCCGGTGTCTCTCCGTCCCTCTCTCTCATGGGATATCTGTACACTGACCGGTGTCTCTCAGTCCCTCTCTCTCAGGGGATATCTGTACACTGACTGGTGTCTCTCCGTCCCTCTCTCTCATGGGATATCTGTACACTGACCGGTGTCTCTCAGTCCCTCTCTCTCGGGGGATATCTGTACACTGACTGGTGTCTCTCAGTCCCTCTCTCTCAGAGGGAGATCTGTACACTGACCGGTGTCTCTCAGTCCCTCTCTCTCAGGGGGAGATCTTTACACTGACCGGTGTCTCTCAGTCCCTCTCTCTCAGAGGGAGATCTTTACACTGATTGGTGTCTCTCAGGCCCTCTCTCTCTCAGGGGATATCTGTACACTGACCGTTGTCTCTCAGTCCCTCGCTCTCAGGGGGATTTTTGTACACTGACTGGTGGCTCTAAGTCCCTCTCTATAAGGGGATATCTGTACACTGACCGGTGTCTCTCAGTCCCTCTCTGTCAGGGGGTGTCTGTACCCTGACCGTGTCTCTCACGGGATATCTGTACACTGATCGGTGGCTCTCAGTCCCTCACTCTTCGGGCGATATCTGTGCACTGACCGGTGTCTCTCAGTCCCTCTCTCCCAGGGTGAGATCTGTAAACTGACCGGAGTCACTCAGTCCCTCTCTCTCAGGGGATATCTGTAAACTGACCGGTGTCACACAGTTATTCTCTCTCGGGGGATATCTGTATATTGACCGGTGTCTCTCAGTCCCTCGCTCTCAGGGGATATCGGTACACTGACTGATGGCTCTCCTTCCCTCTATCTCAAGGGATATCTGTACACTGACCGGTGTCTCTCAGTCCCTCTCTCTCAGGGGATAACTGTAAACTGACCGGTGTCTCTCAGTCCCTCTCTCTCGGGGGATATCTCTACACTGACCGGTGTCTCTCAGTCCCTCTCACTCAGGGGATATCTGTACACTGACCGGTGTCTCTCAGTCCCTCTCCCTCAGGGGATATCTGTACACTGACTGGTGTCTCTCCGTCCCTCTCTCTCATGGGATATCTGTACACTGACCGGTGTCTCTCAGTCCCTCTCTCTCAGGGGATATCTGTACACTGACTGGTGTCTCTCCGTCCCTCTCTCTCAAGGGATATCTGTAAACTGACCAATGTCTCTCAGTCCCTCTCTCTCAGGATATCTGTACCCTGACCGGTGTCTATCAGTCCCTCTCTCTCAGGGGATATCCGTATACTGACCGGTGTCTCTCAGTCCCTCTCTCTCAGGGGATATCTGAACACTGACTGGTTTCTCTCAGTCCCTCTCTCTCAGGGGATACCTGTACACTGACCGGTGTCTCTCAGTCCCTCTCTCTCATGGGATATCTGTACACTGACCGGTGTCTCTCAGTCCCTCTCTCTCAGGGGATATCTGTACACTGACTGGTGTCTCTCCGTCCCTCTCTCTCAAGGGGTATCTTTACACTGACCGGTGTCTCTCCGTCCCTCTCTCTCAAGGGATATATGTACACTGACTGGTGTCTCTCTGTCCCTCTCTCTCAGGATATCTGTACACTGACCGGTGTCTCTCAGTCCCTCTCTCTCAGGGGATATCTCTACACTGACTGGTGTCTCTCAGTCCCTCTCTCTCAGGATATATCTGTACACTGACCGGTATATCTCAGTCCCTCTCTCTCAGGGGGATATCTTTACACTGACAAGTGTCTCTCAGTCCCTCTCTCTCACAGTATATCTGTACACTGTCCGGTGTCTCTCAGTCCTTCTCTCTCAGGGGGATTTCTGTACACTAACCAGTGTCACTCTGTCCCTCTCTCTCCGGGGATATCTGTGCACTGACCGGTGTCTCTCAGTCCCTCTGCCTCAGGGGATATCTGTACACTGACCGGTGTCTCTCAGTCCCTCTCTCACAAGGGGATATCTGTACACTGACAAGTGTCTCTCATTCCCTCCCTCTCAGGGGATATCTGTTCACTGACCAGTGTCTCTCAGTCCCTCTCTCTCGGGGGATATCTGTACACTGACCGGTGCCTCTCAGTCACTCTCTCTCAGGGGGAGATCTTTACACTGATTGGTGGCTCTCAGTCCCTCTCTATAAGGGGATATCTGTACACTGACCGGTGTCTCTCAGTCCCTCTCTGTCAGGGGATGTCTGTACCCTGACCGTGTCTCTCACGGGATATCTGTAGACTGATCGGTGGCTCTCAGTCCCTCTCTCTCAGGGGATATCTGTACACTGACCGGTGTCTCTCAGTCCCTCTCCCTCAGGGGATATCTGTACACTGACTGGTGTCCCTCCATCCCTCTCTCTCATGGGATATCTGTACACTGACCGGTGTCTCTCAGTCCCTCTCTCTCAGGGGATATCTGTACACTGACTGGTGTCTCTCCGTCCCTCTCTCTCAAGGGATATCTGTAAACTGATCAATGTCTCTCAGTCCCTCTCTCTCAGGATATCTGTACCCTGACCGGTGTCTATCAGTCCCTCTCTCTCAGGGGATATCCGTATACTGACCGGTGTCTCTCAGTCCCTCTCTCTCAGGGGATATCTGAACACTGACTGGTTTCTCTCAGTCCCTCTCTCTCAGGGGATACCTGTACACTGACCGGTGTCTCTCAGTCCCTCTCTCTCATGGGATATCTGTACACTGACCGGTGTCTCTCAGTCCCTCTCTCTCAGGGGATATCTGTACACTGACTGGTGTCTCTCCGTCCCTCTCTCTCAAGGGGTATCTGTACACTGACCGGTGTCTCTCCGTCACTCTCTCTCAAGGGATATCTGTACACTGACAGGTGTCTCTCTGTCCCTCTCTCTCAGAGGGAGATCTGTACACTGACCGGTGTCTCTCAGTCCCTCTCTCTCAGGGGGAGATCTTTACACTGACCGGTGTCTCTCAGTCCCTCTCTCTCGGGGGAGATCTTTACACTGATTGGTGTCTCTCAGGCCCTCTCTCTCTCAGGGGATATCTGTACACTGACCGTTGTCTCTCAGTCCCTCGCTCTCAGGGGGATTTCTGTACACTGACTGGTGGCTCTAAGTCCCTCTCTATAAGGGGATATCTGTACACTGACCGGTGTCTCTCAGTCCCTCACTGTCAGGGGGTGTCTGTACCCTGACCGTGTCTCTCACGGGATATCTGTACACTGATCGGTGGCTCTCAGTCCCTCACTCTTCGGGCGATATCTGTGCACTGACCGGTGTCTCTCAGTCCCTCTCTCCCAGGGTGAGATCTGTAAACTGACCGGAGTCACTCAGTCCCTCTCTCTCAGGGGATATCTGTAAACTGACCGGTGTCACTCAGTTATTCTCTCTCGGGGGATATCTGTACATTGACCGGTGTCTCTCAGTCCCTCGCTCTCAGGGGATATCTGTATACTGACTGATGGCTCTCCGTCCCTCTATCTCAAGGGATATCTGTACACTGACCGGTGTCTCTCAGTCCCTCTCTCTCAGGATATCTGTACCCTGACCGGTGTCTCTCAGTCCCTCTCTCTCAGGGGATATCTGAACACTGACTGGTTTCTCTCAGTCCCTCTCTCTCAGGGGATACCTGTACACTGACCGGTGTCTCTCAGTCCCTCTCTCTCAGGGGATATCTGTACACTGACTGGTGTCTCTCCGTCCCTCTCTCTCAAGGGGTATCTGTACACTGACCGGTGTCTCTCCGTCCCTCTCTCTCAAGGGATATCTGTACACTGACTGGTGTCTCTCTGTCCCTCTCTCTCAGGATATCTGTACACTGACCGGTGTCTCTCAGTCTCTCTCTCTCAGGGGATATCTGTACACTGACTGGTGTCTCTCAGTCCCTCTCTCTCAGGATATATCTGTACACTGACCGGTATATCTCAGTCCCTCTCTCTCAGGGGGATATCTTTACACTGACAAGTGTCTCTCAGTCCCTCTCTCTCAGAGTATATCTGTACACTGTCCGGTGTCTCTCAGTCCTTCTCTCTCAGGGGGATTTCTGTACACTAACCAGTGTCACTCTGTCCCTCTCTCTCCGGGGATATCTGTGCACTGACTCGTGTTTCTCAGTCCCTCTCTCTCAGGGGAATATCTGTACACTGACCGGTGTCTCTCAGTCCCTCTGCCTCAGGGGATATCTGTACACTGACCGGTGTCTCTCAGTCCCTCTCTCACAAGGGGATATCTGTACACTGACAAGTGTCTCTCATTCCCTCCCTCTCAGGGGATATCTTTTCACTGACCAGTGTCTCTCAATCCCTCTCTCTCGGGGGATATCTGTACACTGACCGGTGCCTCTCAGTCCCTCTCTCTCAGGGAGAGATCTTTACACTGATTGGTGGCTCTCAGTCCCTTTCTATAAGGGGATATCTGTACACTGACCGGTGTCTCTCAGTCCCTCTCTGTCAGGGGATGTCTGTACCCTGACCGTGTCTCTCACGGGATATCTGTACACTGATCGGTGGCTCTCAGTCCCTCTCTCTCAGGGGATATCTGTACACTGACCGGTGTCTCTCAGTCCCTCTCCCTCAGGGGATATCTGTACACTGACTGGTGTCTCTCCGTCCCTCTCTCTCATGGGATATCTGTACACTGACCGGTGTCTCTCAGTCCCTCTCTCTCAGGGGATATCTGTACACTGACTGGTGTCTCTCCGTCCCTCTCTCTCAAGGGATATCTGTAAACTGACCAATGTCTCTCAGTCCCTCTCTCTCAGGATATCTGTACCCTGACCGGTGTCTATCAGTCCCTCTCTCTCAGGGGATATCCGTATACTGACCGGTGTCTCTCAGTCCCTCTCTCTCAGGGGATATCTGAACACTGACTGGTTTCTCTCAGTCCCTCTCTCTCAGGGGATACCTGTACACTGACCGGTGTCTCTCAGTCCCTCTCTCTCATGGGATATCTGTACACTGACCGGTGTCTCTCAGTCCCTCTCTCTCAGGGGATATCTGTACACTGACTGGTGTCTCTCCGTCCCTCTCTCTCAAGGGGTATCTGTACACTGACCGGTGTCTCTCCGTCCCTCTCTCTCAAGGGATATCTGTACACTGACAGGTGTCTCTCTGTCACTCTCTCTCAGAGGGAGATCTGTACACTGACCGGTGTCTCTCAGTCCCTCTCTCTCAGGGGGAGATCTTTACACTGACCGGTGTCTCTCAGTCCCTCTCTCTCGGGGGAGATCTTTACACTGATTGGTGTCTCTCAGGCCCTCTCTCTCTCAGGGGATATCTGTACACTGACCGTTGTCTCTCAGTCCCTCGCTCTCAGGGGGATTTCTGTACACTGACTGGTGGCTCTAAGTCCCTCTCTATAAGGGGATATCTGTACACTGACCGGTGTCTCTCAGTCCCTCTCTGTCAGGGGGTGTCTGTACCCTGACCGTGTCTCTCACGGGATATCTGTACACTGATCGGTGGCTCTCAGTCCCTCACTCTTCGGGCGATATCTGTGCACTGACCGGTGTCTCTCAGTCCCTCTCTCCCAGGGTGAGATCTGTAAACTGACCGGAGTCACTCAGTCCCTCTCTCTCAGGGGATATCTGTAAACTGACCGGTGTCACTCAGTTATTCTCTCTCGGGGGATATCTGTACATTGACCGGTGTCTCTCAGTCCCTCGCTCTCAGGGGATATCTGTATACTGACTGATGGCTCTCCGTCCCTCTATCTCAAGGGATATCTGTACACTGACCGGTGTCTCTCAGTCCCTCTCTCTCAGGGGATTACTGTAAACTGACCGGTGTCTCTCAGTCCCTCTCTCTCAGGATATCTGTACCCTGACCGGTGTCTCTCAGTCCCTCTCTCTCAGGGGATATCTGAACACTGACTGGTTTCTCTCAGTCCCTCTCTCTCAGGGGATACCTGTACACTGACCGGTGTCTCTCAGTCCCTCTCTCTCATGGGATATCTGTACACTGACCGTTGTCTCTCAGTCCCTCTCTCTCAGGGGATATCTGTACACTGACTGGTGTCTCTCCGTCCCTCTCTCTCAAGGGGTATCTGTACACTGACCGGTGTCTCTCCGTCCCTCTCTCTCAAGGGATATCTGTACACTGACTGGTGTCTCTCTGTCCCTCTCTCTCAGGATATCGGTACACTGACCGGTGTCTCTCAGTCCCTCTCTCTCAGGGGATATCTGTACACTGACTGGTGTCTCTCAGTCCCTCTCTCTCAGGATATATCTGTACACTGACCGGTATATCTCAGTCCCTCTCTCTCAGGGGGATATCTTTACACTGACAAGTGTCTCTCAGTCCCTCTCTCTCAGAGTATATCTGTACACTGTCCGGTGTCTCTCAGTCCTTCTCTCTCAGGGGGATTTCTGTACACTAACCAGTGTCACCCTGTCCCTCTCTCTCAGGGGATATCTGTGCACTGACTCGTGTTTCTCAGTCCCTCTCTCTCAGGGGAATATCTGTACACTGACCGGTGTCACTCAGTCCCTCTCTCTCAGGGGAATATCTGTACACTGACCGGTGTCTCTCAGTCCCTCTCTCACAAGGGGATATCTGTACACTGACAAGTGTCTCTCATTCCCTCCCTCTCAGGGGATATCTGTTCACTGACCAGTGTCTCTCAGTCCCTCTCTCTCGGGGGATATCTGTACACTGACCGGTGCCTCTCAGTCCCTCTCTCTCAGGGGGAGATCTTTACACTGATTGGTGGCTCTCAGTCCCTCTCTATAAGGGGATATCTGTACACTGACCGGTGTCTCTCAGTCCCTCTCTGTCAGGGGATGTCTGTACCCTGACCGTGTCTCTCACGGGATATCTGTACACTGATCGGTGGCTCTCAGTCCCTCACCCTTCGGGCGATATCTGTGCACTGACCGGTGTCTCTCAGTCCCTCTCTCTCAGGGGATATCCGTATACTGACCGGTGTCTCTCAGTCCCTCTCTCTCAGGGGATGTCTGTACCCTGACCGGTATCTCTCAGTCCCTCTCTCCCAGGGTGAGATCTGTAAACTGACCGGAGTCACTCAGTCCCTCTCTCTCAGGGGATATCTGTAAACTGACCGGTGTCACTCAGTTATTCTCTCTCGGGGGATATCTGTACATTGACCGGTGTCTCTCAGTCCCTCGCTCTCAGGGGATATCTGTATACTGACTGATGGCTCTCCGTCCCTCTATCTCAAGGGATATCTGTACACTGACCGGTGTCTCTCAGTCCCTCTCTCTCAGGGGATAACTGTAAACTGACCGGTGTCTCTCAGTCCCTCTCTCTCGGGGGATATCTCTACACTGACCGGTGTCTCTCAGTCCCTCTCTCTCAGGGGATATCTGTACACTGACCGGTGTCTCTCAGTCCCTCTCCCTCAGGGGATATCTGTACACTGACTGGTGTCTCTCCGTCCCTCTCTCTCATGGGATATCTTTACACTGACCGGTGTCTCTCAGTCCCTCTCTCTCAGGGGATATCTGTACACTGACTGGTGTCTCTCCGTCCCTCTCTCTCAAGGGATATCTGTAAACTGACCAATGTCTCTCAGTCCCTCTCTCTCAGGATATCTGTACCCTGACCGGTGTCTATCAGTCCCTCTCTCTCAGGGGATATCCGTATACTGACCGGTGTCTCTCAGTCCCTCTCTCTCAGGGGATATCTGAACACTGACTGGGTTCTCTCAGTCCCTCTCTCTCAGGGGAATATCTGTACACTGACCGGTGTCACTCAGTCCCTCTGCCTCAGGGGATATCTGTACACTGACCGGTGTCTCTCAGTCCCTCTCTCACAAGGGGATATCTGTACACTGACAAGTGTCTCTCATTCCCTCCCTCTCAGGGGATATCTGTTCACTGACCAGTGTCTCTCAGTCCCTCTCTCTCGGGGGATATCTGTACACTGACCGGTGCCTCTCAGTCCCTCTCTCTCAGGGGGAGATCTTTACACTGATTGGTGGCTCTCAGTCCCTCTCTATAAGGGGATATCTGTACACTGACCGGTGTCTCTCAGTCCCTCTCTCTCAGGGGATATCTGAACACTGACTGGTTTCTCTCAGTCCCTCTCTCTCAGGGGATACCTGTACACTGACCGGTGTCTCTCAGTCCCTCTCTCTCATGGGATATCTTTACACTGACCGTTGTCTCTCAGTCCCTCTCTCTCAGGGGATATCTGTACACTGACTGGTGTCTCTCCGTCCCTCTCTCTCAAGGGGTATCTGTACACTGACCGGTGTCTCTCCGTCCCTCTATCTCAAGGGATATCTGTACACTGACTGGTGTCTCTCTGTCCCTCTCTCTCACGATATCGGTACATTGACCGGTGTCTCTCAGTCTCTCTCCCTCAGTGGATATCTACACACTTACCGGTGTCTCTCAGTCCCTCTCTCTCAGGATATATCTGTACACTGACCGGTATATCTCAGTCCCTCTCTCTCAGGGGGATATCTTTACACTGACAAGTGTCTCTCAGTCCCTCTCTCTCAGAGTATATCTGTACACTTTCCGGTGTCTCTCAGTCCTTCTCTCTCAGGGGGATTTCTGTACACTAACCAGTGTCACCCTGTCCCTCTGTCTCCGGGGATATCTGTGCACTGACTCGTGTTTCTCAGTCCCTCTCTCTCAGGGGAATAACTGTACACTGACCGGTGTCACTCAGTCCCTCTGCCTCAGGGGATATCTGTACACTGACCGGTGTCTCTCAGTCCCTCTCTCACAAGGGGATATCTGTACACTGACAAGTGTCTCTCATTCCCTCCCTCTCAGGGGATATCTGTTCACTGACCAGTGTCTCTCAGTCCCTCTCTCTCGGGGGATATCTGTACACAGACCGGTGCCTCTCAGTCCCTCTCTCTCAGGATATATCTGTACACTGACCGGTATATCTCAGTCCCTCTCTCTCAGGGGGATATCTTTACACTGACAAGTGTCTCTCAGTCCCTCTCTCTCAGAGTATATCTGTACACTGTCCGGTGTCTCTCAGTCCTTCTCTCTC
Organism: Hypanus sabinus; assembly: GCF_030144855.1. Taxonomy (NCBI): domain Eukaryota; kingdom Metazoa; phylum Chordata; class Chondrichthyes; order Myliobatiformes; family Dasyatidae; genus Hypanus; species Hypanus sabinus. Next base: position 88,467,980 of record NC_082712.1, on the reverse strand, counting down.
AGGGGGATTTCTGTACACTAACCAGTGTCACTCTGTCCCTCTCTCTCCGGGGATATCTGTGCACTGACTCGTGTTTCTCAGTCCCTCTCTCTCAGGGGAATATCCTTACACTGACCGGTGTCTCTCAGTCCCTCTGCCTCAGGGGATATCTGTACACTGACCGGTGTCTCTCAGTCCCTCTCTCACAAGGGGATATCTGTACACTGACAAGTGTCTCTCATTCCCTCCCTCTCAGGGGATATCTGTTCACTGACCAGTGTCTCTCAGTCCCTCTCTCTCGGGGGATATCTGTACACTGACCGGTGCCTCTCAGTCCCTCTCTCTCAGGGGGAGATCTTTACACTGATTGGTGGCTCTCAGTCCCTCTCTATAAGGGGATATCTGTACACTGACCGGTGTCTCTCAGTCCCTCTCTGTAAGGGGATGTCTGTACCCTGACCGTGTCTCTCACGGGATATCTGTACACTCACCGGTGTCTCTCAGTCCCTCTCTCTCAGGGGATATCCGTATACTGACCGGTGTCTCTCAGTCCCTCTCTCTCAGGGGATATCTGCACACTGACTGGTTTCTCTCAGTCCCTCTCTCTCAGGGGATACCTGTACACTGACCGGTGTCTCTCAGTCCCTCTCTCTCAGGGGATATCTGTCCACTGACTGGTGTCTCTCCGTCCCTCTCTCTCAAGGGATATCTGTACACTGACCGGTGTCTCTCCGTCCCTCTCTCTCAAGGGAATTCTGTACACTGACTGGTGTCTCTCTGTCCCTCTCTCTCAGGATATCTGTACACTGACCGGTGTCTCTCAGTCCCTCTCTCTCAGAGTATATCTGTACACTGTCCGGTGTCTCTCAGTCCTTCTCTCTCAGGGGATATCTGCACACTGACTGGTTTCTCTCAGTCCCTCTCTCTCAGGGGATATCCGTATACTGACCGGTGTCTCTCAGTCCCTCTCTCTCAGGGGATGTCTGTACCCTGACCAGTGTCTCTCAGTCCCTCTCTCTCAGGGGATATCTGTACACTGACTGGTGTCTCTCCGTCCCTCACTCTCAAGGGATATCTGTAAACTGACCAATGTCTCTCAGTCCCTCTCTCTCAGGATATCTGTACCCTGACCGGTGTCTATCAGTCCCTCTCTCTCAGGGGATATCCGTATACTGACCAGTGTCTCTCAGTCCCTCTCTCTCAGGGGATATCTGAACACTGACTGGTTTCTCTCAGTCCCTCTCTCTCAGGGGATACCTGTACACTGACCGGTGTCTCTCAGTCCCTCTCTCTCATGGGATATCTGTACACTGACCGGTGTCTCTCAGTCCCTCTCTCTCAGGGGATATCTGTACACTGACTGGTGTCTCTCCGTCCCTCTCTCTCAAGGAGTATCTGTACACTGACCGGTGTCTCTCCGTCCCTCTCTCTCAAGGGATATCTGTACACTGACAGGTGTCTCTCTGTCCCTCTCTCTCAAGGGATATCTGTAAACTGACCAATGTCTCTCAGTCCCTCTCTCTCAGGATATCTGTACACTGACCGGTGTCTATCAGTCCCTGTCTCTCAGGGGATACCTGTAAACTGACCAATGTCTCTCAGTCCCTCTCTCTCAGGATATCTGTACACTGACTGGTGTCTCTCAGTCCCTCTCTCTCAGAGGGAGATCTGTACACTGACCGGTGTCTCTCAGTCCCTCTCTCTCAGGGGGAGATCTTTACACTGACCGGTGTCTCTCAGTCCCTCTCTCTCAGGGGGAGATCTTTACACTGATTGGTGTCTCTCAGGCCCTCTCTCTCATGGGATATCTGTACACTGACCGTTGTCTCTCAGTCCCTCTCTCTCAGGGGATATCTGTACACTGACTGGTGTCTCTCCGTCCCTCTCTCTCAAGGGGTATCTGTACACTGACCGGTGTCTCTCCGTCCCTCTCTCTCAAGGGATATCTGTACACTGACTGGTGTCTCTCTGTCCCTCTCTCTCAGGATATCGGTACACTGACCGGTGTCTCTCAGTCCCTCTCTCTCAGGGGATATCTGTACACTGACTGGTGTCTCTCAGTCCCTCTCTCTCAGGATATATCTGTACACTGACCGGTATATCTCAGTCCCTCTCTCTCAGGGGGATATCTTTACACTGACAAGTGTCTCTCAGTCCCTCTCTCTCAGAGTATATCTGTACACTGTCCGGTGTCTCTCAGTCCTTCTCTCTCAGGGGGATTTCTGTACACTAACCAGTGTCACCCTGTCCCTCTCTCTCAGGGGATATCTGTGCACTGACTCGTGTTTCTCAGTCCCTCTCTCTCAGGGGAATATCTGTACACTGACCGGTGTCACTCAGTCCCTCTCTCTCAGGGGAATATCTGTACACTGACCGGTGTCTCTCAGTCCCTCTCTCACAAGGGGATATCTGTACACTGACAAGTGTCTCTCATTCCCTCCCTCTCAGGGGATATCTGTTCACTGACCAGTGTCTCTCAGTCCCTCTCTCTCGGGGGATATCTGTACACTGACCGGTGCCTCTCAGTCCCTCTCTCTCAGGGGGAGATCTTTACACTGATTGGTGGCTCTCAGTCCCTCTCTATAAGGGGATATCTGTACACTGACCGGTGTCTCTCAGTCCCTCTCTGTCAGGGGATGTCTGTACCCTGACCGTGTCTCTCACGGGATATCTGTACACTGATCGGTGGCTCTCAGTCCCTCACCCTTCGGGCGATATCTGTGCACTGACCGGTGTCTCTCAGTCCCTCTCTCTCAGGGGATATCCGTATACTGACCGGTGTCTCTCAGTCCCTCTCTCTCAGGGGATGTCTGTACCCTGACCGGTGTCTCTCAGTCCCTCTCTCCCAGGGTGAGATCTGTAAACTGACCGGAGTCACTCAGTCCCTCTCTCTCAGGGGATATCTGTAAACTGACCGGTGTCACTCAGTTATTCTCTCTCGGGGGATATCTGTACATTGACCGGTGTCTCTCAGTCCCTCGCTCTCAGGGGATATCTGTATACTGACTGATGGCTCTCCGTCCCTCTATCTCAAGGGATATCTGTACACTGACCGGTGTCTCTCAGTCCCTCTCTCTCAGGGGATAACTGTAAACTGACCGGTGTCTCTCAGTCCCTCTCTCTCGGGGGATATCTCTACACTGACCGGTGTCTCTCAGTCCCTCTCTCTCAGGGGATATCTGTACACTGACCGGTGTCTCTCAGTCCCTCTCCCTCAGGGGATATCTGTACACTGACTGGTGTCTCTCCGTCCCTCTCTCTCATGGGATATCTTTACACTGACCGGTGTCTCTCAGTCCCTCTCTCTCAGGGGATATCTGTACACTGACTGGTGTCTCTCCGTCCCTCTCTCTCAAGGGATATCTGTAAACTGACCAATGTCTCTCAGTCCCTCTCTCTCAGGATATCTGTACCCTGACCGGTGTCTATCAGTCCCTCTCTCTCAGGGGATATCCGTATACTGACCGGTGTCTCTCAGTCCCTCTCTCTCAGGGGATATCTGAACACTGACTGGGTTCTCTCAGTCCCTCTCTCTCAGGGGAATATCTGTACACTGACCGGTGTCACTCAGTCCCTCTGCCTCAGGGGATATCTGTACACTGACCGGTGTCTCTCAGTCCCTCTCTCACAAGGGGATATCTGTACACTGACAAGTGTCTCTCATTCCCTCCCTCTCAGGGGATATCTGTTCACTGACCAGTGTCTCTCAGTCCCTCTCTCTCGGGGGATATCTGTACACTGACCGGTGCCTCTCAGTCCCTCTCTCTCAGGGGGAGATCTTTACACTGATTGGTGGCTCTCAGTCCCTCTCTATAAGGGGATATCTGTACACTGACCGGTGTCTCTCAGTCCCTCTCTCTCAGGGGATATCTGAACACTGACTGGTTTCTCTCAGTCCCTCTCTCTCAGGGGATACCTGTACACTGACCGGTGTCTCTCAGTCCCTCTCTCTCATGGGATATCTTTACACTGACCGTTGTCTCTCAGTCCCTCTCTCTCAGGGGATATCTGTACACTGACTGGTGTCTCTCCGTCCCTCTCTCTCAAGGGGTATCTGTACACTGACCGGTGTCTCTCCGTCCCTCTATCTCAAGGGATATCTGTACACTGACTGGTGTCTCTCTGTCCCTCTCTCTCACGATATCGGTACATTGACCGGTGTCTCTCAGTCTCTCTCCCTCAGTGGATATCTACACACTTACCGGTGTCTCTCAGTCCCTCTCTCTCAGGATATATCTGTACACTGACCGGTATATCTCAGTCCCTCTCTCTCAGGGGGATATCTTTACACTGACAAGTGTCTCTCAGTCCCTCTCTCTCAGAGTATATCTGTACACTTTCCGGTGTCTCTCAGTCCTTCTCTCTCAGGGGGATTTCTGTACACTAACCAGTGTCACCCTGTCCCTCTGTCTCCGGGGATATCTGTGCACTGACTCGTGTTTCTCAGTCCCTCTCTCTCAGGGGAATAACTGTACACTGACCGGTGTCACTCAGTCCCTCTGCCTCAGGGGATATCTGTACACTGACCGGTGTCTCTCAGTCCCTCTCTCACAAGGGGATATCTGTACACTGACAAGTGTCTCTCATTCCCTCCCTCTCAGGGGATATCTGTTCACTGACCAGTGTCTCTCAGTCCCTCTCTCTCGGGGGATATCTGTACACAGACCGGTGCCTCTCAGTCCCTCTCTCTCAGGATATATCTGTACACTGACCGGTATATCTCAGTCCCTCTCTCTCAGGGGGATATCTTTACACTGACAAGTGTCTCTCAGTCCCTCTCTCTCAGAGTATATCTGTACACTGTCCGGTGTCTCTCAGTCCTTCTCTCTCAGGGGGATTTCTGTACACTAACCAGTGTCACTCTGTCCCTCTCTCTCCGGGGATATCTGTGCACTGACTCGTGTTTCTCAGTCCCTCTCTCTCAGGGGAATATCCTTACACTGACCGGTGTCTCTCAGTCCCTCTGCCTCAGGGGATATCTGTACACTGACCGGTGTCTCTCAGTCCCTCTCTCACAAGGGGATATCTGTACACTGACAAGTGTCTCTCATTCCCTCCCTCTCAGGGGATATCTGTTCACTGACCAGTGTCTCTCAGTCCCTCTCTCTCGGGGGATATCTGTACACTGACCGGTGCCTCTCAGTCCCTCTCTCTCAGGGGGAGATCTTTACACTGATTGGTGGCTCTCAGTCCCTCTCTATAAGGGGATATCTGTACACTGACCGGTGTCTCTCAGTCCCTCTCTGTAAGGGGATGTCTGTACCCTGACCGTGTCTCTCACGGGATATCTGTACACTCACCGGTGTCTCTCAGTCCCTCTCTCTCAGGGGATATCCGTATACTGACCGGTGTCTCTCAGTCCCTCTCTCTCAGGGGATATCTGCACACTGACTGGTTTCTCTCAGTCCCTCTCTCTCAGGGGATACCTGTACACTGACCGGTGTCTCTCAGTCCCTCTCTCTCAGGGGATATCTGTCCACTGACTGGTGTCTCTCCGTCCCTCTCTCTCAAGGGATATCTGTACACTGACCGGTGTCTCTCCGTCCCTCTCTCTCAAGGGAATTCTGTACACTGACTGGTGTCTCTCTGTCCCTCTCTCTCAGGATATCTGTACACTGACCGGTGTCTCTCAGTCCCTCTCTCTCAGAGTATATCTGTACACTGTCCGGTGTCTCTCAGTCCTTCTCTCTCAGGGGATATCTGCACACTGACTGGTTTCTCTCAGTCCCTCTCTCTCAGGGGATATCCGTATACTGACCGGTGTCTCTCAGTCCCTCTCTCTCAGGGGATGTCTGTACCCTGACCAGTGTCTCTCAGTCCCTCTCTCTCAGGGGATATCTGTACACTGACTGGTGTCTCTCCGTCCCTCTCTCTCAAGGGATATCTGTAAACTGACCAATGTCTCTCAGTCCCTCTCTCTCAGGATATCTGTACCCTGACCGGTGTCTATCAGTCCCTCTCTCTCAGGGGATATCCGTATACTGACCAGTGTCTCTCAGTCCCTCTCTCTCAGGGGATATCTGAACACTGACTGGTTTCTCTCAGTCCCTCTCTCTCAGGGGATACCTGTACACTGACCGGTGTCTCTCAGTCCCTCTCTCTCATGGGATATCTGTACACTGACCGGTGTCTCTCAGTCCCTCTCTCTCAGGGGATATCTGTACACTGACTGGTGTCTCTCCGTCCCTCTCTCTCAAGGAGTATCTGTACACTGACCGGTGTCTCTCCGTCCCTCTCTCTCAAGGGATATCTGTACACTGACAGGTGTCTCTCTGTCCCTCTCTCTCAAGGGATATCTGTAAACTGACCAATGTCTCTCAGTCCCTCTCTCTCAGGATATCTGTACACTGACCGGTGTCTATCAGTCCCTGTCTCTCAGGGGATACCTGTAAACTGACCAATGTCTCTCAGTCCCTCTCTCTCAGGATATCTGTACACTGACTGGTGTCTCTCAGTCCCTCTCTCTCAGAGGGAGATCTGTACACTGACCGGTGTCTCTCAGTCCCTCTCTCTCAGGGGGAGATCTTTACACTGACCGGTGTCTCTCAGTCCCTCTCTCTCAGGGGGAGATCTTTACACTGATTGGTGTCTCTCAGGCCCTCTCTCTCTCAGGGGATATCTGTACACTGACCGTTGTCTCTCAGTCCCTCGCTCTCAGGGGGATTTCTGTACACTGACTGGTGGCTCTAAGTCCCTCTCTATAAGGGGATATCTGTACACTGACCGGTGTCTCTCAGTCCCTCTCTGTAAGGGGATGTCTGTACCCTGACCGTGTCTCTCACGGGATATCTGTACACTCACCGGTGTCTCTCAGTCCCTCTGCCTCAGGGGATATCTGTACACTGACCGGTGTCTCTCAGTCCCTCTCTCACAAGGGGATATCTGTACACTGACAAGTGTCTCTCATTCCCTCCCTCTCAGGGGATATCTGTTCACTGACCAGTGTCTCTCAGTCCCTCTCTCTCGGGGGATATCTGTACACAGACCGGTGCCTCTCAGTCCCTCTCTCTCAGGATATATCTGTACACTGACCGGTATATCTCAGTCCCTCTCTCTCAGGGGGATATCTTTACACTGACAAGTGTCTCTCAGTCCCTCTCTCTCAGAGTATATCTGTACACTGTCCGGTGTCTCTCAGTCCTTCTCTCTCAGGGGGATTTCTGTACACTAACCAGTGTCACTCTGTCCCTCTCTCTCCGGGGATATCTGTGCACTGACTCGTGTTTCTCAGTCCCTCTCTCTCAGGGGAATATCCTTACACTGACCGGTGTCTCTCAGTCCCTCTGCCTCAGGGGATATCTGTACACTGACCGGTGTCTCTCAGTCCCTCTCTCACAAGGGGATATCTGTACACTGACAAGTGTCTCTCATTCCCTCCCTCTCAGGGGATATCTGTTCACTGACCAGTGTCTCTCAGTCCCTCTCTCTCGGGGGATATCTGTACACTGACCGGTGCCTCTCAGTCCCTCTCTCTCAGGGGGAGATCTTTACACTGATTGGTGGCTCTCAGTCCCTCTCTATAAGGGGATATCTGTACACTGACCGGTGTCTCTCAGTCCCTCTCTGTAAGGGGATGTCTGTACCCTGACCGTGTCTCTCACGGGATATCTGTACACTCACCGGTGTCTCTCCGTCCCTCTCTCTCAGGGGATATCCGTATACTGACCGGTGTCTCTCAGTCCCTCTCTCTCAGGGGATATCTGCACACTGACTGGTTTCTCTCAGTCCCTCTCTCTCAGGGGATACCTGTACACTGACCGGTGTCTCTCAGTCCCTCTCTCTCAGGGGATATCTGTCCACTGACTGGTGTCTCTCCGTCCCTCTCTCTCAAGGGATATCTGTACACTGACCGGTGTCTCTCCGTCCCTCTCTCTCAAGGGAATTCTGTACACTGACTGGTGTCTCTCTGTCCCTCTCTCTCAGGATATCTGTACACTGACCGGTGTCTCTCAGTCCCTCTCTCTCAGAGTATATCTGTACACTGTCCGGTGTCTCTCAGTCCTTCTCTCTCAGGGGATATCTGCACACTGACTGGTTTCTCTCAGTCCCTCTCTCTCAGGGGATATCCGTATACTGACCGGTGTCTCTCAGTCCCTCTCTCTCAGGGGATGTCTGTACCCTGACCGGTGTCACTCAGTCCCTCTCTCTCAGGGGATATCTGTACACTGACTGGTGTCTCTCCGTCCCTCTCTCTCAAGGGATATCTGTAAACTGACCAATGTCTCTCAGTCCCTCTCTCTCAGGATATCTGTACCCTGACCGGTGTCTATCAGTCCCTCTCTCTCAGGGGATATCCGTATACTGACCAGTGTCTCTCAGTCCCTCTCTCTCAGGGGATATCTGAACACTGACTGGTGTCTCTCCGTCCCTCTCTCTCAAGGGATATCTGTACACTGACCGGTGTCTCTCCGTCCCTCTCTCTCAAGGGAATTCTGTACACTGACTGGTGTCTCTCTGTCCCTCTCTCTCAGGATATCTGTACACTGACCGGTGTCTCTCAGTCCCTCTCTCTCAGAGTATATCTGTACACTGTCCGGTGTCTCTCAGTCCTTCTCTCTCAGGGGATATCTGCACACTGACTGGTTTCTCTCAGTCCCTCTCTCTCAGGGGATATCCGTATACTGACCGGTGTCTCTCAGTCCCTCTCTCTCAGGGGATGTCTGTACCCTGACCAGTGTCTCTCAGTCCCTCTCTCTCAGGGGATATCTGTACACTGACTGGTGTCTCTCCGTCCCTCTCTCTCAAGGGATATCTGTAAACTGACCAATGTCTCTCAGTCCCTCTCTCTCAGGATATCTGTACCCTGACCGGTGTCTATCAGTCCCTCTCTCTCAGGGGATATCCGTATACTGACCAGTGTCTCTCAGTCCCTCTCTCTCAGGGGATATCTGAACACTGACTGGTTTCTCTCAGTCCCTCTCTCTCAGGGGATACCTGTACACTGACCGGTGTCTCTCAGTCCCTCTCTCTCATGGGATATCTGTACACTGACCGGTGTCTCTCAGTCCCTCTCTCTCAGGGGATATCTGTACACTGACTGGTGTCTCTCCGTCCCTCTCTCTCAAGGAGTATCTGTACACTGACCGGTGTCTCTCCGTCCCTCTCTCTCAAGGGATATCTGTACACTGACAGGTGTCTCTCTGTCCCTCTCTCTCAAGGGATATCTGTAAACTGACCAATGTCTCTCAGTCCCTCTCTCTCAGGATATCTGTACACTGACCGGTGTCTATCAGTCCCTGTCTCTCAGGGGATACCTGTAAACTGACCAATGTCTCTCAGTCCCTCTCTCTCAGGATATCTGTACACTGACTGATGTCTCTCAGTCCCTCTCTCTCAGAGGGAGATCTGTACACTGACCGGTGTCTCTCAGTCCCTCTCTCTCAGGGGGAGATCTTTACACTGACCGGTGTCTCTCAGTCCCTCTCTCTCAGGGGGAGATCTTTACACTGATTGGTGTCTCTCAGGCCCTCTCTCTCTCAGGGGATATCTGTACACTGACCGTTGTCTCTCAGTCCCTCGCTCTCAGGGGGATTTCTGTACACTGACTGGTGGCTCTAAGTCCCTCTCTATAAGGGGATATCTGTACACTGACCGGTGTCTCTCAGTCCCTCTCTGTAAGGGGATGTCTGTACCCTGACCGTGTCTCTCACGGGATACCTGTACACTCACCGGTGTCTCTCAGTCCCTCTGCCTCAGGGGATATCTGTACACTGACCGGTGTCTCTCAGTCCCTCTCTCACAAGGGGATATCTGTACACTGACAAGTGTCTCTCATTCCCTCCCTCTCAGGGGATATCTGTTCACTGACCAGTGTCTCTCAGTCCCTCTCTCTCGGGGGATATCTGTACACAGACCGGTGCCTCTCAGTCCCTCTCTCTCAGGATATATCTGTACACTGACCGGTATATCTCAGTCCCTCTCTCTCAGGGGGATATCTTTACACTGACAAGTGTCTCTCAGTCCCTCTCTCTCAGAGTATATCTGTACACTGTCCGGTGTCTCTCAGTCCTTCTCTCTCAGGGGGATTTCTGTACACTAACCAGTGTCACTCTGTCCCTCTCTCTCCGGGGATATCTGTGCACTGACTCGTGTTTCTCAGTCCCTCTCTCTCAGGGGAATATCCTTACACTGACCGGTGTCTCTCAGTCCCTCTGCCTCAGGGGATATCTGTACACTGACCGGTGTCTCTCAGTCCCTCTCTCACAAGGGGATATCTGTACACTGACAAGTGTCTCTCATTCCCTCCCTCTCAGGGGATATCTGTTCACTGACCAGTGTCTCTCAGTCCCTCTCTCTCGGGGGATATCTGTACACTGACCGGTGCCTCTCAGTCCCTATCTCTCAGGGGGAGATCTTTACACTGATTGGTGGCTCTCAGTCCCTCTCTATAAGGGGATATCTGTACACTGACCGGTGTCTCTCAGTCCCTCTCTGTAAGGGGATGTCTGTACCCTGACCGTGTCTCTCACGGGATATCTGTACACTCACCGGTGTCTCTCCGTCCCTCTCTCTCAGGGGATATCCGTATACTGACCGGTGTCTCTCAGTCCCTCTCTCTCAGGGGATATCTGCACACTGACTGGTTTCTCTCAGTCCCTCTCTCTCAGGGGATACCTGTACACTGACCGGTGTCTCTCAGTCCCTCTCTCTCAGGGGATATCTGTCCACTGACTGGTGTCTCTCCGTCCCTCTCTCTCAAGGGATATCTGTACACTGACCGGTGTCTCTCCGTCCCTCTCTCTCAAGGGAATTCTGTACACTGACTGGTGTCTCTCTGTCCCTCTCTCTCAGGATATCTGTACACTGACCGGTGTCTCTCAGTCCCTCTCTCTCAGAGTATATCTGTACACTGTCCGGTGTCTCTCAGTCCTTCTCTCTCAGGGGATATCTGCACACTGACTGGTTTCTCTCAGTCCCTCTCTCTCAGGGGATATCCGTATACTGACCGGTGTCTCTCAGTCCCTCTCTCTCAGGGGATGTCTGTACCCTGACCGGTGTCTCTCAGTCCCTCTCTCTCAGGGGATATCTGTACACTGACTGGTGTCTCTCCGTCCCTCTCTCTCAAGGGATATCTGTAAACTGACCAATGTCTCTCAGTCCCTCTCTCTCAGGATATCTGTACCCTGACCGGTGTCTATCAGTCCCTCTCTCTCAGGGGATATCCGTATACTGACCAGTGTCTCTCAGTCCCTCTCTCTCAGGGGATATCTGAACACTGACTGGTTTCTCTCAGTCCCTCTCTCTCAGGGGATACCTGTACACTGACCGGTGTCTCTCAGTCCCTTTCTCTCATGGGATATCTGTACACTGACCGGTGTCTCTCAGTCCCTCTCTCTCAGGGGATATCTGTACACTGACTGGTGTCTCTCCGTCCCTCTCTCTCAAGGAGTATCTGTACACTGACCGGTGTCTCTCCGTCCCTCTCTCTCAAGGGATATCTGTACACTCACAGGTGTCTCTCTGTCCCTCTCTCTCAAGGGATATCTGTAAACTGACCAATGTCTCTCAGTCCCTCTCTCTCAGGATATCTGTACACTGACCGGTGTCTATCAGTCCCTGTCTCTCAGGGGATACCTGTAAACTGACCAATGTCTCTCAGTCCCTCTCTCTCAGGATATCTGTACACTGACTGGTGTCTCTCAGTCCCTCTCTCTCAGAGGGAGATCTGTACACTGACCGGTGTCTCTCAGTCCCTCTCTCTCAGGGGGAGATCTTTACACTGACCGGTGTCTCTCAGTCCCTCTCTCTCAGGGGGAGATCTTTACACTGATTGGTGTCTCTCAGGCCCTCTCTCTCTCAGGGGATATCTGTACACTGACCGTTGTCTCTCAGTCCCTCGCTCTCAGGGGGATTTCTGTACACTGACTGGTGGCTCTAAGTCCCTCTCTATAAGGGGATATCTGTACACTGACCGGTGTCTCTCAGTCCCTCACTGTCAGGGGGTGTCTGTACCCTGACCGTGTCTCTCAGTCCCTCTCTCTCAGGGGGAGATCTGTAAACTGACCGGAGTCACTCAGTCCCTCTCTCTCAGGGGATATCTGTAAACTGACCGGTGTCACTCAGTTATTCTCTCTCGGGGGATATCTGTACATTGACCGGTGTCTCTCAGTCCCTCGCTCTCAGGGGATATCTGTATACTGACTGATGGCTCTCCGTCCCTCTATCTCAAGGGATATCTGTACACTGACCGGTGTCTCTCAGTCCCTCTCTCTCAGGGGATAACTGTAAACTGACCGGTGTCTCTCAGTCCCTCTCTCTCGGGGGATATCTCTACACTGACCGGTGTCTCTCAGTTCCTCTCTCTCAGGGTATATCTGTACACTGACCGGTGTCTCTCAGTCCCTCTCCCTCTGGGGATATCTGTACACAGACTGGTGTCTCTCCGTCCCTCTCTCTCATGGGATATCTGTACACTGACCGGTGTCTCTCAGTCCCTCTCTCTCAGGGGATATCTGTACACTGACTGGTGTCTCTCCGTCCCTCTCTCTCAAGGGATATCTGTAAACTGACCAATGTCTCTCAGTCCCTCTCTCTCAGGATATCTGTACCCTGACCGGTGTCTATCAGTCCCTCTCTCTCAGGGGATATCCGTATACTGACCGGTGTCTCTCAGTCCCTCTCTCTCAGGGGATATCTGAACACTGACTGGTGTCTCTCAGTCCCTCTCTCTCAGGGGGAGATCTTTACACTGATTGGTGTCTCTCAGGCCCTCTCTCTCTCAGGGGATATCTGTACACTGACCGTTGTCTCTCAGTCCCTCGCTCTCAGGGGGATTTCTGTACACTGACTGGTGGCTCTAAGTCCCTCTCTATAAGGGGATATCTGTACACTGACCGGTGTCTCTCAGTCCCTCTCTGTCAGGGGGTGTCTGTACCCTGACCGTGTCTCTCACGGGATATCTGTACACTGATCGGTGGCTCTCAGTCCCTCACTCTTTGGGCGATATCTGTGCACTGACCGGTGTCTCTCAGTCCCTCTCTCCCAGGGTGAGATCTGTAAACTGACCGGAGTCACTCAGTCCCTCTCTCTCAGGGGATATCTGTAAACTGACCGGTGTCACTCAGTTATTCTCTCTCGGGGGATATCTGTACATTGACCGGTGTCTCTCAGTCCCTCTCACTCAGGGGATATCTTTACACTGACCGGTGTCTCTCAGTCCCTCTCTCTCAGGGGATATCTTTACACTGACCGGTGTCTCTCAGTCCCTCTCCCTCAGGGGATATCTGTACACTGACTGGTGTCTCTCCGTCCCTCTCTCTCATGGGATATCTGTACACTGACCGGTGTCTCTCAGTCCCTCTCTCTCAGGGGATATCTGTACACTGACCGGTGTCTCTCAGTCCCTCTCCCTCAGGGGATATCTGTACACTGACTGGTGTCTCTCCGTCCCTCTCTCTCAGGATATCTGTACACTGACCGGTGTCTCTCAGTCCCTCTCTCTCAGGGGATATCTGTACACTGACAGGTGTCTCTCAGTCCCTCTCTCTCAGGATATATCTGTACACTGACCGGTATATCTCAGTCCCGCTCTCTCAGGGGGATATCGTTACACTGACAAGTGTCTCTCAGTCCCTCTCTCTCAGAGTATATCTGTACACTGTCCGGTGTCTCTCAGTCCTTCTCTCTCAGGGGGATTTCTGTACACTAACCAGTGTCACTCTGTCCCTCTCTCTCCGGGGATATCTGTGCACTGACTGGTGTTTCTCAGTCCATCTCTCTCAGGGGAATATCTGTACACTGACCGGTGTCTCTCAGTCCCTCTGCCTCAGGGGATATCTGTACACTGACCGGTGTCTCTCAGTCCCTCTCTCTCGGGGGATATCTGTACACTGACTGGTGTCTCTCAGTCCCTCTCTCTCAGAGGGAGATCTGTACACTGACCGGTGTCTCTCAGTCCCTCTCTCTCGGGGGATATCTGTACACTGACTGGTGTCTCTCAGTCCCTCTCTCTCAGAGGGAGATCTGTACACTGACCGTTGTCTCTCAGTCCCTCGCTCTCAGGGGGATTTCTGTACACTGACTGGTGGCTCTAAGTCCCTCTCTATAAGGGGATATCTGTACACTGACTGGTGTCACTCCGTCCCTCTCTCTCAAGGGATATCTGTACACTGACCGGTGTCTCTCCGTCCCTCTCTCTCAAGGGATATCTGTACACTGACTGGTGTCTCTCCGTCCCTCTCTCTCAATGGATATCTGTACACTGACCGGTGTCTCTCCGTCCCTCTCTCTCAAGGGAATTCTGTACACTGACTGGTGTCTCTCCGTCCCTCTCTCTCAGGATATCTGTACACTAACCGGTGTCTCTCAGTCCCTCTCTCTCAGGGGATATCTGTACACTGACAGGTGTCTCTCAGTCCCTCTCTCTCAGGATATATCTGTACACTGACCGGTATATCTCAGTCCCGCTCTCTCAGGGGGATATCGTTACACTGACAAGTGTCTCTCAGTCCCTCTCTCTCAGAGTATATCTGTACACTGTCCGGTGTCTCTCAGTCCTTCTCTCTCAGGGGGATTTCTGTACACTAACCAGTGTCACTCTGTCCCTCTCTCTCCGGGGATATCTGTGCACTGACTGGTGTTTCTCAGTCCCTCTCTCTCAGGGGAATATCTGTACACTGACCGGTGTCTCTCAGTCCCTCTGCCTCAGGGGATATCTGTACACTGACCGGTGTCTCTCAGTCCCTCTCTCTCGGGGGATATCTGTACACTGACTGGTGTCTCTCAGTCCCTCTCTCTCAGAGGGAGATCTGTACACTGTCCGGTGTCTCTCAGTCCTTCTCTCTCAGGGGGATTTCTGTACACTAACCAGTGTCACTCTGTCCCTCTCTGTCCGGGGATATCTGTGCACTGACTGGTGTTTCTCAGTCCCTCTGCCTCAGGGGATATCTGTACACTGACCGGTGTCTCTCAGTCCCTCTCTCTCGGGGGATATCTGTACACTGACTGGTGTCTCTCAGTCCCTCTCTCTCAGAGGGAGATCTGTACACTGACCGGTGTCTCTCAGTCCCTCTCTCTCAGGGGGAGATCTTTACACTGACCGGTGTCTCTCAGTCCCTCTCTCACAGGGATAGATCTTTACACTGATTGGTGTCTCTCAGGCCCTCTCTCTCTCAGGGGATATCTGTACACTGACCGGTGTCTCTCAGTCCCTCGCTCTCAGGGGGATTTCTGTACACTGACTGGTGGCTCTCAGTCCCTCTCTATAAGGGGATATCTGTACACTGACCGGTGTCTCTCAGTCCCTCTCCCTCAGGGGGTGTCTGTACCCTGACCGTGTCTCTCACGGGATATCTGTACACTGATCTGTGGCTCTCAGTCCCTCACTCTTCGGGCGATATCTGTGCACTCACCGGTGTCTCTCAGTCCCTCTCTCTCAGGGGATATCCGTATACTGACCGGTGTCTCTCATTCCCTCTCTCTCAGGGGATATCTGTATACTGACTGATGTCTCTCCGTCCCTCTCTCTCAAGGGATATCTGTACACTGACCGGTGTCTCTCAGTCCCTCTCTCTCAGGGGATATCTGTACACTGACCGGTGTCTCTCAGTCCCTCTCCCTCAGGGGATATCTGTACACTGACTGGTGTCTCTCCGTCCCTCTCTCTCATGGGATATCTGTACACTGACCGGTGTCTCTCAGTCCCTCTCTCTCAGGGGATATCTGTACACTGACTGGTGTCTCTCCGTCCCTCTCTCTCAAGGATATCTGTAAACTGACCAATGTCTCTCAGTCCCTCTCTCTCAGGATATCTGTACACTGACCGGTGTCTATCAGTCCCTCTCTCTCAGGGGATACCTGTACATTGACCGGTATCTCTCAGTCCCTCTCTCTCAGGGGGAGATCTTTACACTGATTGGTGTCTCTCAGTCCTTCTCTCTCAGGGGGATTTCTGTAAACTAACCAGTGTCACTCTGTCCCTCTCTCTCCAGGGATATCTGTGCACTGACTGGTGTTTCTCAGTCCCTCTCTCTCAGGGGAATATCTGTACACTGACCGGTGTCTCTCAGTCCCTCTGCCTCAGGGGATATCTGTACACAGACCGGTGTCTCTCAGTCCCTCTCTCTCAGAGGGAGATCTGTACACTGACCGGTGTCTCTCAGTCCCTCTCTCTCAGGGGCAGATCTTTACACTGACCGGTGTCTCTCAGTCCCTCTCTCTCAGGGGGAGATCTTTACACTGATTGGTGTCTCTCAGGCCCTCTCTCTCTCTCAGGGGATATCTGTACACTGACAGGTGTCTCTCAGTCCCTCACTCTCAGGGGGATTTCTGTACACTGACTGGTGGCTCTCAGTCCCTCTCTATAAGGGGATATCTGTACACTGACCGGTGTCTCTCAGTCCCTCTCTGTCAGGGGATGTCTGTACCCTGACCGTGTCTCTCACGGGATATCTGTACACTGATCGGTGGCTCTCAGTGCCTCTCTCTCAAGGGATATCCGTATACTGACCGGTGTTTCTCAGTCCCTCTCTCTCAGGGGATATCTGAACACTGACTGGTTTCTCTCAGTCCCTCTCTCTCAGGGGATACCTGTACACTGACCGGTGTCTCTCAGTCCCTCTCTCTCATGGGATATCTGTACACTGACCGGTGTCTCTCAGTCCCTCTCCCTCAGTGGATATCTGTACACTGACTGGTGTCACTCCGTCCCTCTCTCTCAAGGGATATCTGTACACTGACCGGTGTCTCTCCGTCCCTCTCTCTCAAGGGATATCTGTACACTGACTGGTGTCTCTCCGTCCCTCTCTCTCAATGGATATCTGTACACTGACCGGTGTCTCTCCGTCCCTCTCTCTCAAGGGAATTCTGTACACTGACTGGTGTCTCTCCGTCCCTCTCTCTCAGGATATCTGTACACTGACCGGTGTCTCTCAGTCCCTCTCTCTCAGGGGATATCTGTACACTGACAGGTGTCTCTCAGTCCCTCTCTCTCAGGATATATCTGTACACAGACCGGTATATCTCAGTCCCGCTCTCTCAGGGGGATATCGTTACACTGACAAGTGTCTCTCAGTCCCTCTCTCTCAGAGTATATCTGTACACTGTCCGGTGTCTCTCAGTCCTTCTCTCTCAGGGGGATTTCTGTACACTAACCAGTGTCACTCTGTCCCTCTCTCTCCGGGGATATCTGTGCACTGACTGGTGTTTCTCAGTCCCTCTCTCTCAGGGGAATATCTGTACACTGACCGGTGTCTCTCAGTCCCTCTGCCTCAGGGGATATCTGTACACTGACCGGTGTCTCTCAGTCCCTCTCTCTCGGGGGATATCTGTACACTGACTGGTGTCTCTCAGTCCCTCTCTCTCAGAGTATATCTGTACACTGTCCGGTGTCTCTCAGTCCTTCTCTCTCAGGGGGATTTCTGTACACTAACCAGTGTCACTCTGTCCCTCTCTCTCCGGGGATATCTGTGCACTGACTGGTGTTTCTCAGTCCCTCTCTCTCAGGGGAATATCTGTACACTGACCGGTGTCTCTCAGTCCCTCTGCCTCAGGGGATATCTGTACACTGACCGGTGTCTCTCAGTCCCTCTCTCTCGGGGGATATCTGTACACTGACTGGTGTCTCTCAGTCCCTCTCTCTCAGAGGGAGATCTGTACACTGACCGGTGTCTCTCAGTCCCTCTCTCTCAGGGGCAGATCTTTACACTGACCGGTGTCTCTCAGTCCCTCTCTCTCAGGGGGAGATCTTTACACTGATTGGTGTCTCTCAGGCCCTCTCTCTCTCAGGGTATATCTGTACACTGACCGGTTTCTCTCAGTCCCTCGCTCTCAGGGGGATTTCTGTACACTGACTGGTGGCTCTCAATCCCTCTCTATAAGGGGATATCTGTACACTGACCGGTGTCTCTCAGTCCCTCTCTGTCAGGGGGTGTCTGTACCCTGACCGTGTCTCTCACGGGATATCTGTACACTGATCGGTGGCTCTCAGTCCCTCTCTCTCAGGGGATATCCGTATACTGACCGGTGTCTCTCAGTCCCTCTCTCTCAGGGGATATCTGTACACTGACTGGTTTCTCTCAGTCCCTCTCTCTCAGGGGATACCTGTACACTGACCGGTGTCTCTCAGTCCCTCTCTCTCATGGGATATCTGTACACTGACTGGTGTCACTCCGTCCCTCTCTCTCAAGGGATATCTGTACACTGACCGGTGTCTCTCCGTCCCTCTCTCTCAAGGGATATCTGTACACTGACTGGTGTCTCTCCGTCCCTCTCTCTCAATGGATATCTGTACACTGACCGGTGTCTCTCCGTCCCTCTCTCTCAAGGGAATTCTGTACACTGACTGGTGTCTCTCCGTCCCTCTCTCTCAGGATATCTGTACACTGACCGGTGTCTCTCAGTCCCTCTCTCTCAGGGGATATCTGTACACTGACAGGTGTCTCTCAGTCCCTCTCTCTCAGGATATATCTGTACACAGACCGGTATATCTCAGTCCCGCTCTCTCAGGGGGATATCGTTACACTGACAAGTGTCTCTCAGTCCCTCTCTCTCAGAGTATATCTGTACACTGTCCGGTGTCTCTCAGTCCTTCTCTCTCAGGGGGATTTCTGTACACTAACCAGTGTCACTCTGTCCCTCTCTCTCCGGGGATATCTGTGCACTGACTGGTGTTTCTCAGTCCCTCTCTCTCAGGGGAATATCTGTACACTGACCGGTGTCTCTCAGTCCCTCTGCCTCAGGGGATATCTGTACACTGACCGGTGTCTCTCAGTCCCTCTCTCTCGGGGGATATCTGTACACTGACTGGTGTCTCTCAGTCCCTCTCTCTCAGAGTATATCTGTACACTGTCCGGTGTCTCTCAGTCCTTCTCTCTCAGGGGGATTTCTGTACACTAACCAGTGTCACTCTGTCCCTCTCTCTCCGGGGATATCTGTGCACTGACTGGTGTTTCTCAGTCCCTCTCTCTCAGGGGAATATCTGTACACTGACCGGTGTCTCTCAGTCCCTCTGCCTCAGGGGATATCTGTACACTGACCGGTGTCTCTCAGTCCCTCTCTCTCGGGGGATATCTGTACACTGACTGGTGTCTCTCAGTCCCTCTCTCTCAGAGGGAGATCTGTACACTGACCGGTGTCTCTCAGTCCCTCTCTCTCAGGGGCAGATCTTTACACTGACCGGTGTCTCTCAGTCCCTCTCTCTCAGGGGGAGATCTTTACACTGATTGGTGTCTCTCAGGCCCTCTCTCTCTCAGGGTATATCTGTACACTGACCGGTTTCTCTCAGTCCCTCGCTCTCAGGGGGATTTCTGTACACTGACTGGTGGCTCTCAATCCCTCTCTATAAGGGGATATCTGTACACTGACCGGTGTCTCTCAGTCCCTCTCTGTCAGGGGGTGTCTGTACCCTGACCGTGTCTCTCACGGGATATCTGTACACTGATCGGTGGCTCTCAGTCCCTCTCTCTCAGGGGATATCCGTATACTGACCGGTGTCTCTCAGTCCCTCTCTCTCAGGGGATATCTGTACACTGACTGGTTTCTCTCAGTCCCTCTCTCTCAGGGGATACCTGTACACTGACCGGTGTCTCTCAGTCCCTCTCTCTCATGGGATATCTGTTCACTGACCGGTGTCTCTCAGTCCCTCTCTCTCAGGGGATATCTGTACACTGACTGGTGTCTCTCCGTCCCTCTCTCTCAATGGATGTCTGTACACTGACCGGTGTCTCTCCGTCCCTCTCTCTCAAGGGAATTCTGTACACTGACTGGTGTCTCTCCGTCCCTCTCTCTCAGGATATCTGTACACTGACAGGTGTCTCGCAGTCCCTCTCTCTCAGGATATATCTGTACACTGACCGGTATATCTCAGTCCCGCTCTCTCAGGGGGATATCGTTACACTGACAAGTGTCTCTCAGTCCCTCTCTCTCAGAGTATATCTGTACACTGTCCGGTGTCTCTCAGTCCTTCTCTCTCAGGGGGATTTCTGTACACTAACCAGTGTCACTCTGTCCCTCTCTCTCCGGGGATATCTGTGCACTGACTGGTGTTTCTCAGTCCCTCTCTCTCAGGGGAATATCTGTACACTGACCGGTGTCTCTCAGTCCCTCTGCCTCAGGGGATATCTGTACACTGACCGGTGTCTCTCAGTCCCTCTCTCTCGGGGGATATCTGTACACTGACTGGTGTCTCTCAGTCCCTCTCTCTCAGAGTATATCTGTACACTGTCCGGTGTCTCTCAGTCCTTCTCTCTCAGGGGGATTTCTGTACACTAACCAGTGTCACTCTGTCCCTCTCTCTCCGGGGATATCTGTGCACTGACTGGTGTTTCTCAGTCCCTCTCTCTCAGGGGAATATCTGTACACTGACCGGTGTCTCTCAGTCCCTCTGCCTCAGGGGATATCTGTACACTGACCGGTGTCTCTCAGTCCCTCTCTCTCGGGGGATATCTGTACACTGACTGGTGTCTCTCAGTCCCTCTCTCTCAGAGGGAGATCTGTACACTGACCGGTGTCTCTCAGTCCCTCTCTCTCAGGGGCAGATCTTTACACTGACCGGTGTCTCTCAGTCCCTCTCTCTCAGGGGGAGATCTTTACACTGATTGGTGTCTCTCAGGCCCTCTCTCTCTCAGGGTATATCTGTACACTGACCGGTTTCTCTCAGTCCCTCGCTCTCAGGGGGATTTCTGTACACTGACTGGTGGCTCTCAATCCCTCTCTATAAGGGGATATCTGTACACTGACCGGTGTCTCTCAGTCCCTCTCTGTCAGGGGGTGTCTGTACCCTGACCGTGTCTCTCACGGGATATCTGTACACTGATCGGTGGCTCTCAGTCCCTCTCTCTCAGGGGATATCCGTATACTGACCGGTGTCTCTCAGTCCCTCTCTCTCAGGGGATATCTGTACACTGACTGGTTTCTCTCAGTCCCTCTCTCTCAGGGGATACCTGTACACTGACCGGTGTCTCTCAGTCCCTCTCTCTCATGGGATATCTGTTCACTGACCGGTGTCTCTCAGTCCCTCTCTCTCAGGGGATATCTGTACACTGACTGGTGTCTCTCCGTCCCTCTCTCTCAATGGATATCTGTACACTGACCGGTGTCTCTCCGTCCCTCTCTCTCAAGGGAATTCTGTACACTGACTGGTGTCTCTCCGTCCCTCTCTCTCAGGATATCTGTACACTGACCAGTGTCTCACAGTCCCTCTCTCTCAGGGGATATCTGTACACTGACAGGTGTCTCTCAGTCCCTCTCTCTCAGGATATATCTGTACACTGACCGGTATATCTCAGTCCCGCTCTCTCAGGGGGATATCTTTACACTGACAAGTGTCTCTCAATCCCTCTCTCTCAGAGTATATCTGTACACTGTCCGGTGTCTCTCAGTCCTTCTCTCTCAGGGGGATTTCTGTACACTAACCAGTGTCACTCTGTCCCTCTCTCTCCGGGGATATCTGTGCACTGACTGGTGTTTCTCAGTCCCTCTCTCTCAGGGGAATATCTGTACACTGACCGGTGTCTCTCAGTCCCTCTGCCTCAGGGGATATCTGTACACTGACCGGTGTCTCTCAGTCCCTCTCTCTCGGGGGATATCTGTACACTGACTGGTGTCTCTCAGTCCCTCTCTCTCAGAGGGAGATCTGTACACTGACCGGTGTCTCTCAGTCCCTCTCTCTCAGGGGCAGATCTTTACACTGACCGGTGTCTCTCAGTCCCTCTCTCTCAGAGGGAGATCTTTACACTGATTGGTGTCTCTCAGGCCCTCTCTCTCTCAGGGTATATCTGTACACTGACCGGTGTCTCTCAGTCCCTCGCTCTCAGGGGGATTTCTGTACACTGACTGGTGGCTCTCAGTCCCTCTGTATAAGGGGATATCTGTACACTGACCGGTGTCTCTCAGTCCCTCTCTGTCAGGGGGTGTCTGTACCCTGACCGTGTCTCTCACGGGATATCTGTACACTGATCGGTGGCTCTCAGTCCCTCACTCTTCGGGCGATATCTGTGCACTCACCGGTGTCTCTCAGTCCCTCTCTCTCAGGGGATGTCCGTATACTGACCGGTGTCTCTCAGTCCCTCTCTCTCAGGGGATATCTGTACACTGACTGGTTTCTCTCAGTCCCTCTCTCTCAGGGGATACCTGTACACTGACCGGTGTCTCTCAGTCCCTCTCTCTCATGGGATATCTGTTCACTGACCGGTGTCTCTCAGTCCCTCTCTCTCAGGGGATATCTGTACACTGACTGGTGTCTCTCCGTCCCTCTCTCTCAATGGATATCTGTACACTGACCGGTGTCTCTCCGTCCCTCTCTCTCAAGGGAATTCTGTACACTGACTGGTGTCTCTCCGTCCCTCTCTCTCGGGATATCTGTACACTGACCGGTGTCTCTCAGTCCCTCTCTCTCAGGGGATATCTGTACACTGACCGGTGTCTCTCAGTCCCTCTGCCTCAGGGGATATCTGTACACAGACCGGTGTCTCTCAGTCCCTCTCTCTCAGAGGGAGATCTGTACACTGACCGGTGTCTCTCAGTCCCTCTCTCTCAGGGGGAGATCTTTACACTGATTGGTGTCTCTCAGGCCCTCTCTCTCTCAGGGGATATCTGTACACTGACCGGTGTCTCTCAGTCCCTCGCTCTCAGGGGGATTTCTGTACACTGACTGGTGGCTCTCAGTCCCTCTCTATAAGGGGATATCTGTACACTGACCTGTGTCTCTCAGTCCCTCTCTGTCAGGGGGTGTCTGTACCCTGACCGTGTCTCTCACGGGATATCTATACACTGATCGGTGGCTCTCAGTCCCTCTCTCTCAGGGGATATCCGTATACTGACCGGTGTTTCTCAGTCCCTCTCTCTCAGGGGATATCTGAACACTGACTGGTTTCTCTCAGTCCCTCTCCCTCAGGGGATATCTGTACACAGACTGGTGTCTCTCCGTCCCTCTCTCTCATGGGATATCTGTACACTGACCGGTGTCTCTCAGTCCCTCTCTCTCAGGGGATATCTGTACACTGACTGGTGTCTCTCCGTCCCTCTCTCTCAAGGGATATCTGTAAACTGACCAATGTCTCTCAGTCCCTCTCTCTCAGGATATCTGCACACTGACCGGTGTCTATCAGTCCCTCGCTCTCAGAGGGATATCTGTACACTGACTGGTGTCTCTCAGTCCCTCTCTCTCAGGGGATATCCGTATACTGACCGGTGTCTCTCAGTCCCTCTCTCTCAGGGGATATCTGAACACTGACTGGTTTCTCTCAGTCCCTCTCTCTCAGGGGATACCTGTACACTGACCGGTGTCTCTCAGTCCCTCTCTCTCATGGGATATCTGTACACTGACCGGTGTCTCTCAGTCCCTCTCTCTCAGGGGGATATCTGTACTCTGACTGGTGTCACTCCGTCCCTCTCCCTCAAGGGATATCTGTACACTGACTGGTGTCTCTCCGTCCCTCTCTCTCAGGATATCTGTACACTGACCGGTGTCTCTCAGTCCCTCTCTCTCAGGGGATATCTGTACACTGACAGGTGTCTCTCAGTCCCTCTCTCTCAGGATATATCTGTACACTGACCGGTATATCTCAGTCCCTCTCTCTCAGGGGGATATCTTTACACTGACAAGTGTCTCTCAGTCCTTCTCTCTCAGGGGGATTTCTGTAAACTAACCAGTGTCACTCTGTCCCTCTCTCTCCAGGGATATCAGTGCACTGACTGGTGTTTCTCAGTCCCTCTCTCTCAGGGGAATATCTGTACACTGACTGGTGTCTCTCAGTCCCTCTGCCTCAGTGGATATCTGTACACTGACCGGTGTCTCTCAGTCCCTCCCTCTCGGGGGATATCTGTACACTGACTGGTGTCTCTCCGTCCCTCTCTCTCAGAGGGAGATCTGTACACTGACCGGTGTCTCTCAGTCCCTCTCTCTCAGGGGGAGATCTTTACACTGACCGGTGTCTCTCAGTCCCTCGCTCTCAGGGGATATCTGTATACTGACTGATGGCTCTCCGTCCCTCTATCTCAAGGGATATCTGTACACTGACCGGTGTCTCTCAGTCCCTCTCTCTCAGGGGATATCTTTACACTGACCGGTGTCTCTCAGTCCCTCTCCCTCAGGGGATATCTGTACACTGACTGGTGTCTCTCCGTCCCTCTCTCTCAAGGGATATCTGTAAACTGACCAATGTCTCTCAGTCCCTCTCTCTCAGGATATCTGTACCCTGACCGGTGTCTATCAGTCCCTCTCTCTCAGGGGATATCCGTATACTGACCGGTGTCTCTCAGTCCCTCTCTCTCAGGGGATATCTGAACACTGACTGGTTTCTCTCAGTCCCTCTCTCTCAGGGGATACCTGTACACTGACCGGTGTCTCTCAGTCCCTCTCTCTCATGGGACATCTGTACATTGACCGGTGTCTCTCAGTCCCTCTCTCTCAGGGGATATCTGTACACTGACTGGTGTCTCTCCGTCCCTCTCTCTCAAGGGGTATCTGTACACTGACCGGTGTCTCTCCGTCCCTCTCTCTCAAGGGATATCTGTACACTGACTGGTGTCTCTCTGTCCCGCTCTCTCAGAGGGAGATCTGTACACTGACCGGTGTCTCTCAGTCCCTCTCTCTCAGGGGGAGATCTTTACACTGATTGGTGTCTCTCAGGCCCTCTCTCTCTCAGGGGATATCTGTACACTGACCGTTGTCTCTCAGTCCCTCGCTCTCAGGGGGATTTCTGTACACTGACTGGTGGCTCTAAGTCCCTCTCTATAAGGGGATATCTGTACACTGACCGGTGTCTCTCAGTCCCTCTCTGTCAGGGGGTGTCTGTACCCTGACCGTGTCTCTCACGGGATATCTGTACACTGATCGGTGGCTCTCAGTCCCTCACTCTTTGGGCGATATCTGTGCACTGACCGGTGTCTCTCAGTCCCTCTCTCCCAGGGTGAGATCTGTAAACTGACCGGAGTCACTCAGTCCCTCTCTCTCAGGGGATATCTGTAAACTGACCGGTGTCACTCAGTTATTCTCTCTCGGGGGATATCTGTACATTGACCGGTGTCTCTCAGTCCCTCTCACTCAGGGGATATCTTTACACTGACCGGTGTCTCTCAGTCCCTCTCTCTCAGGGGATATCTTTACACTGACCGGTGTCTCTCAGTCCCTCTCCCTCAGGGGATATCTGTACACTGACTGGTGTCTCTCCGTCCCTCTCTCTCATGGGATATCTGTACACTGACCGGTGTCTCTCAGTCCCTCTCTCTCAGGGGATATCTGTACACTGACTGGTGTCTCTCCGTCCCTCTCTCTCAAGGGATATCTGTAAACTGACCAATGTCTCTCAGTCCCTCTCTCTCAGGATATCTGTACCCTAACCGGTCTCTATCAGTCCCTCTCTCTCAGGGGATATCCGTATACTGACCGGTGTCTCTCAGTCCCTCTCTCTCAGGGGATATCTGAACACTGACTGGTTTCTCTCAGTCCCTCTCTCTCAGGGGATACCTGTACACTGACCGGTGTCTCTCAGTCCCTCTCTCTCATGGGACATCTGTACACTGACCGGTGTCTCTCAGTCCCTCTCTCTCAGGGGATATCTGTACACTGACTGGTGTCTCTCCGTCCCTCTCTCTCAAGGTGTATCTGTACACTGACCGGTGTCTCTCCGTCCCTCTCTCTCAAGGGATATCTGTACACTGACTGGTGTCTCTCTGTCCCGCTCTCTCAGAGGGAGATCTGTACACTGACCGGTGTCTCTCAGTCCCTCTCTCTCAGGGGGAGATCTTTACACTGACCGGTGTCTCTCAGTCCCTCTCTCTCAGGGGGAGATCTTTACACTGATTGGTGTCTCTCAGGCCCTCTCTCTCTCAGGGGATATCTGTACACTGACCGTTGTCTCTCAGTCCCTCGCTCTCAGGGGGATTTCTGTACACTGACTGGTGGCTCTAAGTCCCTCTCTATAAGGGGATATCTGTACACTGACCGGTGTCTCTCAGTCCCTCTCTGTCAGGGGGTGTCTGTACCCTGACCGTGTCTCTCACGGGATATCTGTACACTGATCGGTGGCTCTCAGTCCCTCACTCTTCGGGCGATATCTGTGCACTGACCGGTGTCTCTCAGTCCCTCTCTCCCAGGGTGAGATCTGTAAACTGACCGGAGTCACTCAGTCCCTCTCTCTCAGGGGATATCTGTAAACTGACCGGTGTCACTCAGTTATTCTCTCTCGGGGGATATCTGTACATTGACCGGTGTCTCTCAGTCCCTCGCTCTCAGGGGATATCTGTATACTGACTGATGGCTCTCCGTCCCTCTATCTCAAGGGATATCTGTACACTGACCGGTGTCTCTCAGTCCCTCTCTCTCAGGGGATAACTGTAAACTGACCGGTGTCTCTCAGTCCCTCTCTCTCGGGGGATATCTCTACACTGACCGGTGTCTCTCAGTCCCTCTCTCTCAGGGGATATCTGTACACTGACCGGTGTCTCTCAGTCCCTCTCCCTCAGGGGATATCTGTACACTGACTGGTGTCTCTCCGTCCCTCTCTCTCAGGATATCTGTACCCTGACCGGTGTCTATCAGTCCCTCTCTCTCAGGGGATATCCGTATACTGACCGGTGTCTCTCAGTCCCTCTCTCTCAGGGGATATCTGAACACTGACTGGTTTCTCTCAGTCCCTCTCTCTCAGGGGATACCTGTACACTGACCGGTGTCTCTCAGTCCCTCTCTCTCATGGGATATCTGTACACTGACTGGTGTCTCTCAGTCCCTCTCTCTCAGGGGATATCTGTACACTGACTGGTGTCTCTCCGTCCCTCTCTCTCAAGGGGTATCTGTACACTGACCGGTGTCTCTCCGTCCCTCTCTCTCAAGGGATATCTGTACACTGACCAATGTCTCTCAGTCCCTCTCTCTCAGGGGATATCTGTACACTGACTGGTGTCTCTCAGTCCCTCTCTCTCAGGATATATCTGTACACTGACCGGTATATCTCAGTCCCTCTCTCTCAGGGGGATATCTTTACTCAGGGGGATATCTTTACACTGACAAGTGTCTCTCAGTCCCTCTCTCTCAGAGTATATCTGTACACTGTCCGGTGTCTCTCAGTCCTTCTCTCTCAGGGGGATTTCTGTACACTAACCAGTGTCACTCTGTCCCTCTCTCTCCGGGGATATCTGTGCACTGACTCGTGTTTCTCAGTCCCTCTCTCTCAGGGGAATATCTGTACACTGATCGGTGGCTCTCAGTCCCTCACTCTTTGGGCGATATCTGTGCACTGACCGGTGTCTCTCAGTCCCTCTCTCCCAGGGTGAGATCTGTAAACTGACCGGAGTCACTCAGTCCCTCTCTCTCAGGGGATATCTGTAAACTGACCGGTGTCACTCAGTTATTCTCTCTCGGGGGATATCTGTACATTGACCGGTGTCTCTCAGTCCCTCTCACTCAGGGGATATCTTTACACTGACCGGTGTCTCTCAGTCCCTCTCTCTCAGGGGATATCTTTACACTGACCGGTGTCTCTCAGTCCCTCTCTCTCAGGGGATATCTGTACACTGACTGGTGTCTCTCCGTCCCTCTCTCTCAAGGGGTATCTGTACACTGACCGGTGTCTCTCCGTCCCTCTCTCTCAAGGGATATCTGTACACTGACTGGTGTCTCTCTGTCACTCTCTCTCAGGATATCTGTACACTGACCGGTGTCTCTCAGTCCCTCTCTCTCAGGGGATATCTGTACACTGACTGGTGTCTCTCAGTCCCTCTCTCTCAGGATATATCTGTACACTGACCGGTATATCTCAGTCCCTCTCTCTCAGGGGGATATCTTTACACTGACAAGTGTCTCTCAGTCCCTCTCTCTCAGAGTATATCTGTACACTGTCCGGTGTCTCTCAGTCCTTCTCTCTCAGGGGGATTTCTGTACACTAACCAGTGTAACTCTGTCCCTCTCTCTCCGGGGATATCTGTGCACTGACTCGTGTTTCTCAGTCCCTCTCTCTCAGGGGAATATCTGTACACTGACCGGTGTCTCTCAGTCCCTCTGCCTCAGGGGATATCTGTACACTGACCGGTGTCTCTCAGTCCCTCTCTCACAAGGGGATATCTGTACACTGACAAGTGTCTCTCATTCCCTCCCTCTCAGGGGATATCTGTTCACTGACCAGTGTCTCTCAGTCCCTCTCTCTCGGGGGATATCTGTACACTGACCGGTGCCTCTCAGTCCCTCTCTCTCAGGGGGAGATCTTTACACTGATTGGTGGCTCTCAGTCCCTCTCTATAAGGGGATATCTGTACCCTGACCGTGTCTCTCACGGGATATCTGTACACTGATCGGTGGCTCTCAGTCCCTCTCTCTCAGGGGATATCTGTACACTGACCGGTGTCTCTCAGTCCCTCTCCCTCAGGGGATATCTGTACACTGACTGGTGTCTCTCCGTCCCTCTCTCTCATGGGATATCTGTACACTGACCGGTGTCTCGCACTCCCTCTCTCTCAGGGGATATCTGAACACTGACTGGTTTCTCTCAGTCCCTCTCTCTCATGGGATACCTGTACACTGACCGGTGTCTCTCAGTCCCTCTCTCCCAGGGTGAGATCTGTAAACTGACCGGAGTCACTCAGTCCCTCTCTCTCAGGGGATATCTGTAAACTGACCGGTGTCACTCAGTTATTCTCTCTCGGGGGATATCTGTACATTGACCGGTGTCTCTCAGTCCCTCGCTCTCAGGGGATATCGGTACACTGACTGATGGCTCTCCTTCCCTCTATCTCAAGGGATATCTGTACACTGACCGGTGTCTCTCAGTCCCTCTCTCTCAGGGGATAACTGTAAACTGACCGGTGTCTCTCAGTCCCTCTCTCTCGGGGGATATCTCTACACTGACCGGTGTCTCTCAGTCCCTCTCTCTCAGGGGATATCCGTATACTGACCGGTGTCTCTCAGTCCCTCTCTCTCAGGGGATATCTGAACACTGACTGGTTTCTCTCAGTCCCTCTCTCTCAGGGGATACCTGTACACTGACCGGTGTCTCTCAGTCCCTCTCTCTCATGGGATATCTGTACACTGACCGGTGTCTCTCAGTCCCTCTCTCTCAGGGGATATCTGTACACTGACTGGTGTCTCTCCGTCCCTCTCTCTCAAGGGGTATCTGTACACTGACCGGTGTCTCTCCGTCCCTCTCTCTCAAGGGATATCTGTACACTGACAGGTGTCTCTCTGTCCCTCTCTCTCAGAGGGAGATCTGTACACTGACCGGTGTCTCTCAGTCCCTCTCTCTCAGGGGGAGATCTTTACACTGACCGGTGTCTCTCAGTCCCTCTCTCTCGGGGGAGATCTTTACACTGATTGGTGTCTCTCAGGCCCTCTCTCTCTCAGGGGATATCTGTACACTGACCGTTGTCTCTCAGTCCCTCGCTCTCAGGGGGATTTCTGTACACTGACTGGTGGCTCTAAGTCCCTCTCTATAAGGGGATATCTGTACACTGACCGGTGTCTCTCAGTCCCTCACTGTCAGGGGGTGTCTGTACCCTGACCGTGTCTCTCACGGGATATCTGGGCACTGACCGGTGTCTCTCAGTCCCTCTCTCCCAGGGTGAGATCTGTAAACTGACCGGTGTCTCTCAGTCCCTCGCTCTCAGGGGATATCTGTATACTGACTGATGGCTCTCCGTCCCTCTATCTCAAGGGATATCTGTACACTGACCGGTGTCTCTCAGTCCCTCTCTCTCAGGGGATAACTGTAAACTGACCGGTGTCTCTCAGTCCCTCTCTCTCGGGGGATATCTCTACACTGACCGGTGTCTCTCAGTCCCTCTCTCTCAGGGGATATCTGTACACTGACCGGTGTCTCTCAGTCCCTCTCTCTCGGGGGAGATCTGTACACTGACTGGTGTCTCTCCGTCCCTCTCTCTCATGGGATATCTGTACACTGACCGGTGTCTCTCAGTCCCTCTCTCTCAGGATATCTGTACCCTGACCGGTGTCTATCAGTCCCTCTCTCTCAGGGGATATCCGTATACTGACCGGTGTCTCTCAGTCCCTCTCTCTCAGGGGATATCTGAACACTGACTGGTTTCTCTCAGTCCCTCTCTCTCAGGGGATACCTGTACACTGACCGGTGTCTCTCAGTCCCTCTCTCTCATGGGATATCTGTACACTGACCGGTGTCTCTCAGTCCCTCTCTCTCAGGGGATATCTGTACACTGACTGGTGTCTCTCCGTCCCTCTCTCTCAAGGGGTATCTGTACACTGACCGGTGTCTCTCCGTCCCTCTCTCTCAAGGGATATCTGTACACTGACAGGTGTCTCTCTGTCCCTCTCTCTCAGAGGGAGATCTGTACACTGACCGGTGTCTCTCAGTCCCTCTCTCTCAGGGGGAGATCTTTACACTGACCGGTGTCTCTCAGTCCCTCTCTCTCGGGGGAGATCTTTACACTGATTGGTGTCTCTCAGGCCCTCTCTCTCTCAGGGGATATCTGTACACTGACCGTTGTCTCTCAGTCCCTCGCTCTCAGGGGGATTTCTGTACACTGACTGGTGGCTCTAAGTCCCTCTCTATAAGGGGATATCTGTACACTGACCGGTGTCTCTCAGTCCCTCTCTGTCAGGGGGTGTCTGTACCCTGACCGTGTCTCTCACGGGATATCTGTACACTGATCGGTGGCTCTCAGTCCCTCACTCTTCGGGCGATATCTGTAAACTGACCGGAGTCACTCAGTCCCTCTCTCTCAGGGGATATCTGTAAACTGACCGGTGTCACTCAGTTATTCTCTCTCGGGGGATATCTGTACATTGACCGGTGTCTCTCAGTCCCTCGCTCTCAGGGGATATCTGTATACTGACTGATGGCTCTCCGTCCCTCTATCTCAAGGGATATCTGTACACTGACCGGTGTCTCTCAGTCCCTCGCTCTCAGGGGATATCTGTAAACTGACTGATGGCACTCCGTCCCTCTATCTCAAGGGATATCTGTACACTGACCGGTGTCTCTCAGTCCCTCTCTCTCAGGGGATTACTGTAAACTGACCGGTGTCTCTCAGTCCCTCTCTCTCGGGGGATATCTCTACACTGACCGGTGTCTCTCAGTCCCTCTCTCTCAGGGGATATCTGTACACTGACCGGTGTCTCTCAGTCCCTCTCCCTCAGGGGATATCTGTACACTGACTGGTGTCTCTCCGTCCCTCTCTCTCATGGGATATCTGTACACTGACCGGTGTCTCTCAGTCCCTCTCTCTCAGGGGATATCTGTACACTGACTGGTGTCTCTCCGTCCCTCTCGCTCAAGGGATATCTGTAAACTGACCAATGTCTCTCAGTCCCTCTCTCTCAGGATATCTGTACCCTGACCGGGGTCTATCAGTCCCTCTCTCTCAGGGGATATCCGTATACTGACCGGTGTCTCTCAGTCCCTCTCTCTCAGGGGATATCT
The DNA here is from genome assembly GCF_030144855.1 of Hypanus sabinus. NCBI lineage: Eukaryota > Metazoa > Chordata > Chondrichthyes > Myliobatiformes > Dasyatidae > Hypanus > Hypanus sabinus. The sequence goes on along the minus strand of NC_082712.1, from coordinate 88,436,679 downwards.
GAACACTGACTGGTTTCTCTCAGTCCCTCTCTCTCAGGGGATACCTGTACACTGACCGGTGTCTCTCAGTCCCTCTCTCTCATGGGATATCTGTACACTGACCGTTGTCTCTCAGTCCCTCTCTCTCAGGGGATATCTGTACACTGACTGGTGTCTCTCCGTCCCTCTCTCTCAAGGGGTATCTGTACACTGACCGGTGTCTCTCCGTCCCTCTCTCTCAAGGGATATCTGTACACTGACTGGTGTCTCTCTGTCCATCTCTCTCAGGATATCGGTACACTGACCGGTGTCTCTCAGTCCCTCTCTCTCAGGGGGATATCTTTACACTGACAAGTGTCTCTCAGTCCCTCTCTCTCAGAGTATATCTGTACACTGTCCGGTGTCTCTCAGTCCTTCTCTCTCAGGGGGATTTCTGTACACTAACCAGTGTCACCCTTTCCCTCTCTCTCAGGGGATATCTGTGCACTGACTCGTGTTTCTCAGTCCCTCTCTCTCAGGGGATACCTGTACACTGACCGGTGTCTCTCAGTCCCTCTCTCTCATGGGATATCTGTACACTGACCGGTGTCTCTCAGTCCCTCTCCCTCAGGGGATATCTGTACACTGACTGGTGTCTCTCCGTCCCTCTCTCTCATGGGATATCTGTACACTGACCGGTGTCTCTCAGTCCCTCTCTCTCAGGGGATATCTGTACACTGACTGGTGTCTCTCCGTCCCTCTCACTCAAGGGATATCTGTAAACTGACCAATGTCTCTCAGTCCCTCTCTCTCAGGATATCTGTACCCTGACCGGTGTCTATCAGTCCCTCTCTCTCAGGGGATATCCGTATACTGACCGGTGTCTCTCAGTCCCTCTCTCTCAGGGGATATCTGAACACTGACTGGTTTCTCTCAGTCCCTCTCTCTCAGGGGATACCTGTACACTGACCGGTGTCTCTCAGTCCCTCTCTCTCATGGGATATCTGTACACTGACCGGTGTCTCTCAGTCCCTCTCTCTCAGGGGATATCTGTACACTGACTGGTGTCTCTCCGTCCCTCTCTCTCAAGGGGTATCTGTACACTGACCGGTGTCTCTCCGTCCCTCTCTCTCAAGGGATATCTGTACACTGACAGGTGTCTCTCTGTCCCTCTCTCTCAGAGGGAGATCTGTACACTGACCGGTGTCTCTCAGTCCCTCTCTCTCAGGGGATATCTGTAAACTGACCGGTGTCACTCAGTTATTCTCTCTCGGGGGATATCTGTACATTGACCGGTGTCTCTCAGTCCCTCGCTCTCAGGGGATATCTGTATACTGACTGATGGCTCTCCGTCCCTCTATCTCAAGGGATATCTGTACACTGACCGGTGTCTCTCAGTCCCTCTCTCTCAGGGGATTACTGTAAACTGACCGGTGTCTCTCAGTCCCTCTCTCTCAGGATATCTGTACCCTGACCGGTTGTCTCTCAGTCCCTCTCTCTCAGGGGATATCTGAACACTGACTGGTTTCTCTCAGTCCCTCTCTCTCAGGGGATACCTGTACACTGACCGGTGTCTCTCAGTCCCTCTCTCTCATGGGATATCTGTACACTGACCGTTGTCTCTCAGTCCCTCTCTCTCAGGGGATATCTGTACACTGACCGGTGTCTCTCAGTCCCTCTCTCTCAGGGGATATCTGTACACTGACTGGTGTCTCTCCGTCCCTCTCTCTCAAGGGGTATCTGTACACTGACTGGTGTCTCTCCGTCCCTCTCTCTCAAGGGATATCTGTACACTGACTGGTGTCTCTCTGTCCCTCTCTCTCAGGATATCGGTACACTGACCGGTGTCTCTCAGTCCCTCTCTCTCAGGGGATATCTGTACACTGACTGGTGTCTCTCAGTCCCTCTCTCTCAGGATATATCTGTACACTGACCGGTATATCTCAGTCCCTCTCTCTCAGGGGGATATCTTTACAATGACAAGTGTCTCTCAGTCCCTCTCTCTCAGAGTATATCTGTACACTGTCCGGTGTCTCTCAGTCCTTCTCTCTCAGGGGGATTTCTGTACACTAACCAGTGTCACCCTGTCCCTCTCTCTCAGGGGATATCTGTGCACTGACTCGTGTTTCTCAGTCCCTCTCTCTCAGGGGAATATCTGTACACTGACCGGTGTCACTCAGTCCCTCTCTCTCAGGGGAATATCTGAACACTGACCGGTGTCTCACAGTCCCTCTGTCTCATGGGATATCTGTACACTGACCGGTGTCTCTCAGTCCCTCTCTCACAAGGGGATATCTGTACACTGACAAGTGTCTCTCATTCCCTCCCTCTCAGGGGATATCTGTTCACTGACCAGTGTCACTCAGTCCCTCTCTCTCGGGGGATATCTGTACACTGACCGGTGCCTCTCAGTCCCTCTCTCTCAGGGGGAGATCTTTACACTGATTGGTGGCTCTCAGTCCCTCTCTATAAGGGGATATCTGTACACTGACCGGTGTCTCTCAGTCCCTCTCTGTCAGGGGATGTCTGTACCCTGACCGTGTCTCTCACGGGATATCTGTACACTGATCGGTGGCTCTCAGTCCCTCACCCTTCGGGCGATATCTGTGCACTGACCGGTGTCTCTCAGTCCCTCTCTCTCAGGGGATATCCGTATACTGACCGGTGTCTCTCAGTCCCTCTCTCTCAGGGGATGTCTGTACCCTGACCGGTGTCTCTCAGTCCCTCTCTCCCAGGGTGAGATCTGTAAACTGACCGGAGTCACTCAGTCCCTCTCTCTCAGGGGATATCTGTAAACTGACCGGTGTCACTCAGTTATTCTCTCTCGGGGGATATCTGTACATTGACCGGTGTCTCTCAGTCCCTCGCTCTCAGGGGATATCTGTATACTGACTGATGGCTCTCCGTCCCTCTATCTCAAGGGATATCTGTACACTGACCGGTGTCTCTCAGTCCCTCTCTCTCAGGGGATAACTGTAAACTGACCGGTGTCTCTCAGTCCCTCTCTCTCGGGGGATATCTCGACACTGACCGGTGTCTCTCAGTCCCTCTCTCTCAGGGGATATCTGTACACTGACCGGTGTCTCTCAGTCCCTCTCCCTCAGGGGATATCTGTACACTGACTGGTGTCTCTCCGTCCCTCTCTCTCATGGGATATCTTTACACTGACCGGTGTCTCTCAGTCCCTCTCTCTCAGGGGATATCTGTACACTGACTGGTGTCTCTCCGTCCCTCTCTCTCAAGGGATATCTGTAAACTGACCAATGTCTCTCAGTCCCTCTCTCTCAGGATATCTGTACCCTGACCGGTGTCTATCAGTCCCTCTCTCTCAGGGGATATCCGTATACTGACCGGTGTCTCTCAGTCCCTCTCTCTCAGGGGATATCTGAACACTGACTGGTTTCTCTCAGTCCCTCTCTCTCAGGGGAATATCTGTACACTGACCGGTGTCACTCAGTCCCTCTGCCTCAGGGGGAGATCTTTACACTGATTGGTGGCTCTCAGTCCCTCTCTATAAGGGGATATCTGTACACTGACCGGTGTCTCTCAGTCCCTCTCTCTCAGGGGATATCTGAACACTGACTGGTTTCTCTCAGTCCCTCTCTCTCAGGGGATACCTGTACACTGACCGGTGTCTCTCAGTCCCTCTCTCTCATGGGATATCTTTACACTGACCGTTGTCTCTCAGTCCCTCTCTCTCAGGGGATATCTGTACACTGACTGGTGTCTCTCCGTCCCTCTCTCTCAAGGGGTATCTGTACACTGACCGGTGTCTCTCCGTCCCTCTATCTCAAGGGATATCTGTACACTGACTGGTGTCTCTCTGTCCCTCTCTCTCACGATATCGGTACACTGACCGGTGTCTCTCAGTCCCTCTCTCTCTCAGGGGATATCTGTACATTGACCGGTGTCTCTCAGTCTCTCTCCCTCAGTGGATATCTACACACTTACCGGTGTCTCTCAGTCCCTCTCTCTCAGGATATATCTGTACACTGACCGGTATATCTCAGTCCCTCTCTCTCAGGGGGATATCTTTACACTGACAAGTGTCTCTCAGTCCCTCTCTCTCAGAGTATATCTGTACACTGTCCGGTGTCTCTCAGTCCTTCTCTCTCAGGGGGATTTCTGTACACTAACCAGTGTCACCCTGTCCCTCTGTCTCCGGGGATATCTGTGCACTGACTCGTGTTTCTCAGTCCCTCTCTCTCAGGGGAATAACTGTACACTGACCGGTGTCACTCAGTCCCTCTGCCTCAGGGGATATCTGTACACTGACCGGTGTCTCTCAGTCCCTCTCTCACAAGGGGATATCTGTACACTGACAAGTGTCTCTCATTCCCTCCCTCTCAGGGGATATCTGTTCACTGACCAGTGTCTCTCAGTCCCTCTCTCTCGGGGGATATCTGTACACAGACCGGTGCCTCTCAGTCCCTCTCTCTCAGGATATATCTGTACACTGACCGGTATATCTCAGTCCCTCTCTCTCAGGGGGATATCTTTACACTGACAAGTGTCTCTCAGTCCCTCTCTCTCAGAGTATATCTGTACACTGTCCGGTGTCTCTCAGTCCTTCTCTCTCAGGGGGATTTCTGTACACTAACCAGTGTCACTCTGACCCTCTCTCTCCGGGGATATCTGTGCACTGACTCGTGTTTCTCAGTCCCTCTCTCTCAGGGGAATATCCTTACACTGACCGGTGTCTCTCAGTCCCTCTGCCTCAGGGGATATCTGTACACTGACCGGTGTCTCTCAGTCCCTCTCTCACAAGGGGATATCTGTACACTGACAAGTGTCTCTCATTCCCTCCCTCTCAGGGGATATCTGTTCACTGACCAGTGTCTCTCAGTCCCTCTCTCTCGGGGGATATCTGTACACTGACCGGTGCCTCTCAGTCCCTCTCTCTCAGGGGGAGATCTTTACACTGATTGGTGGCTCTCAGTCCCTCTCTATAAGGGGATATCTGTACACTGACCGGTGTCTCTCAGTCCCTCTCTGTAAGGGGATGTCTGTACCCTGACCGTGTCTCTCACGGGATATCTGTACACTCACCGGTGTCTCTCAGTCCCTCTCTCTCAGGGGATATCCGTATACTGACCGGTGTCTCTCAGTCCCTCTCTCTCAGGGGATATCTGCACACTGACTGGTTTCTCTCAGTCCCTCTCTCTCAGGGGATACCTGTACACTGACCGGTGTCTCTCAGTCCCTCTCTCTCAGGGGATATCTGTCCACTGACTGGTGTCTCTCCGTCCCTCTCTCTCAAGGGATATCTGTACACTGACCGGTGTCTCTCCGTCCCTCTCTCTCAAGGGAATTCTGTACACTGACTGGTGTCTCTCTGTCCCTCTCTCTCAGGATATCTGTACACTGACCGGTGTCTCTCAGTCCCTCTCTCTCAGGGGAATATCCTTACACTGACCGGTGTCTCTCAGTCCCTCTGCCTCAGGGGATATCTGTACACTGACCGGTGTCTCTCAGTCCCTCTCTCACAAGGGGATATCTGTACACTGACAAGTGTCTCTCATTCCCTCCCTCTCAGGGGATATCTGTTCACTGACCAGTGTCTCTCAGTCCCTCTCTCTCGGGGGATATCTGTACACTGACCGGTGCCTCTCAGTCCCTCTCTCTCAGGGGGAGATCTTTACACTGATTGGTGGCTCTCAGTCCCTCTCTATAAGGGGATATCTGTACACTGACCGGTGTCTCTCAGTCCCTCTCTGTAAGGGGATGTCTGTACCCTGACCGTGTCTCTCACGGGATATCTGTACACTCACCGGTGTCTCTCAGTCCCTCTCTCTCAGGGGATATCCGTATACTGACCGGTGTCTCTCAGTCCCTCTCTCTCAGGGGATATCTGCACACTGACTGGTTTCTCTCAGTCCCTCTCTCTCAGGGGATACCTGTACACTGACCGGTGTCTCTCAGTCCCTCTCTCTCAGGGGATATCTGTCCACTGACTGGTGTCTCTCCGTCCCTCTCTCTCAAGGGATATCTGTACACTGACCGGTGTCTCTCCGTCCCTCTCTCTCAAGGGAATTCTGTACACTGACTGGTGTCTCTCTGTCCCTCTCTCTCAGGATATCTGTACACTGACCGGTGTCTCTCAGTCCCTCTCTCTCAGAGTATATCTGTACACTGTCCGGTGTCTCTCAGTCCTTCTCTCTCAGGGGATATCTGCACACTGACTGGTTTCTCTCAGTCCCTCTCTCTCAGGGGATATCCGTATACTGACCGGTGTCTCTCAGTCCCTCTCTCTCAGGGGATGTCTGTACCCTGACCGGTGTCTCTCAGTCCCTCTCTCTCAGGGGATATCTGTACACTGACTGGTGTCTCTCCGTCCCTCTCTCTCAAGGGATATCTGTAAACTGACCAATGTCTCTCAGTCCCTCTCTCTCAGGATATCTGTACCCTGACCGGTGTCTATCAGTCCCTCTCTCTCAGGGGATATCCGTATACTGACCAGTGTCTCTCAGTCCCTCTCTCTCAGGGGATATCTGAACACTGACTGGTTTCTCTCAGTCCCTCTCTCTCAGGGGATACCTGTACACTGACCGGTGTCTCTCAGTCCCTCTCTCTCATGGGATATCTGTACACTGACCGGTGTCTCTCAGTCCCTCTCGCTCAGGGGATATCTGTACACTGACTGGTGTCTCTCCGTCCCTCTCTCTCAAGGAGTATCTGTACACTGACCGGTGTCTCTCCGTCCCTCTCTCTCAAGGGATATCTGTACACTGACAGGTGTCTCTCTGTCCCTCTCTCTCAAGGGATATCTGTAAACTGACCAATGTCTCTCAGTCCCTCTCTCTCAGGATATCTGTACACTGACCGGTGTCTATCAGTCCCTGTCTCTCAGGGGATACCTGTAAACTGACCAATGTCTCTCAGTCCCTCTCTCTCAGGATATCTGTACACTGACTGGTGTCTCTCAGTCCCTCTCTCTCAGAGGGAGATCTGTACACTGACCGGTGTCTCTCAGTCCCTCTCTCTCAGGGGGAGATCTTTACACTGACCGGTGTCTCTCAGTCCCTCTCTCTCAGGGGGAGATCTTTACACTGATTGGTGTCTCTCAGGCCCTCTCTCTCTCAGGGGATATCTGTACACTGACCGTTGTCTCTCAGTCCCTCGCTCTCAGGGTGATTTCTGTACACTGACTGGTGGCTCTAAGTCCCTCTCTATAAGGGGATATCTGTACACTGACCGGTGTCTCTCAGTCCCTCACTGTCAGGGGGTGTCTGTACCCTGACCGTGTCTCTCAGTCCCTCTCTCTCAGGGGGAGATCTGTAAACTGACCGGAGTCACTCAGTCCCTCTCTCTCAGGGGATATCTGTAAACTGACCGGTGTCACTCAGTTATTCTCTCTCGGGGGATATCTGTACATTGACCGGTGTCTCTCAGTCCCTCGCTCTCAGGGGATATCTGTATACTGACTGATGGCTCTCCGTCCCTCTATCTCAAGGGATATCTGTACACTGACCGGTGTCTCTCAGTCCCTCTCTCTCAGGGGATAACTGTAAACTGACCGGTGTCTCTCAGTCCCTCTCTCTCGGGGGATATCTCTACACTGACCGGTGTCTCTCAGTTCCTCTCTCTCAGGGTATATCTGTACACTGACCGGTGTCTCTCAGTCCCTCTCCCTCTGCGGATATCTGTACACTGACTGGTGTCTCTCCGTCCCTCTCTCTCATGGGATATCTGTACACTGACCGGTGTCTCTCAGTCCCTCTCTCTCAGGGGATATCTGTACACTGACTGGTGTCTCTCCGTCCCTCTCTCTCAAGGGATATCTGTAAACTGACCAATGTCTCTCAGTCCCTCTCTCTCAGGATATCTGTACCCTGACCGGTGTCTATCAGTCCCTCTCTCTCAGGGGATATCCGTATACTGACCGGTGTCTCTCAGTCCCTCTCTCTCAGGGGATATCTGAACACTGACTGGTTTCTCTCAGTCCCTCTCTCTCAGGGGATACCTGTACACTGACCGGTGTCTCTCAGTCCCTCTCTCTCATGGGATATCTGTACACTGACCGGTGTCTCTCAGTCCCTCTCTCTCAGGGGATATCTGTACACTGACTGGTGTCTCTCCGTCCCTCTCTCTCAAGGGGTATCTGTACACTGACCGGTGTCTCTCCGTCCCTCTCTCTCAAGGGATATCTGTACACTGACTGGTGTCTCTCTGTCCCTCTCTCTCAGGATATCTGTACACTGACCGGTGTCTCTCAGTCCCTCTCTCTCAGGGGATATCTGTACACTGACTGGTGTCTCTCAGTCCCTCTCTCTCAGGATATATCTGTACACTGACCGGTATATCTCAGTCCCTCTCTCTCAGGGGGATATCTTTACACTGACAAGTGTCTCTCAGTCCCTCTCTCTCAGAGTATATCTGTACACTGTCCGGTGTCTCTCAGTCCTTCTCTCTCAGGGGGATTTCTGTACACTAACCAGTGTCACTCTGTCCCTCTCTCTCCGGGGATATCTGTGCACTGACTCGTGTTTCTCAGTCCCTCTCTCTCAGGGGAATATCCTTACACTGACCGGTGTCTCTCAGTCCCTCTGCCTCAGGGGATATCTGTACACTGACCGGTGTCTCTCAGTCCCTCTCTCACAAGGGGATATCTGTACACTGACAAGTGTCTCTCATTCCCTCCCTCTCAGGGGATATCTGTTCACTGACCAGTGTCTCTCAGTCCCTCTCTCTCGGGGGATATCTGTACACTGACCGGTGCCTCTCAGTCCCTCTCTCTCAGGGGGAGATCTTTACACTGATTGGTGGCTCTCAGTCCCTCTCTATAAGGGGATATCTGTACACTGACCGGTGTCTCTCAGTCCCTCTCTGTCAGGGGATGTCTGTACCCTGACCGTGTCTCTCACGGGATATCTGTACACTCACCGGTGTCTCTCAGTCCCTCTCTCTCAGGGGATATCCGTATACTGACCGGTGTCTCTCAGTCCCTCTCTCTCAGGGGATATCTGCACACTGACTGGTTTCTCTCAGTCCCTCTCTCTCAGGGGATACCTGTACACTGACCGGTGTCTCTCAGTCCCTCTCTCTCAGGGGATATCTGTCCACTGACTGGTGTCTCTCTGTCCCTCTCTCTCAGGATATCTGTACACTGACCGGTGTCTCTCAGTCCCTCTCTCTCAGTATATATCTGTACACTGACCGGTATATCTTAGTCCCTCTCTCTCAGGGGGATATTTTTACACTGACAAGTGTCTCTCAGTCCCTCTCTCTCAGGGGATATCTGTTCTCTGACCAGTGTCTCTCAGTCCCTCTCTCTCGGGGGATATCTGTACACTGTCCGGTGTCTCTCAGTCCTTCTCTCTCAGGGGGATTTCTGTACACTAACCAGTGTCACTCTGTCCCTCTCTCTCCGGGGATATCTGTGCACTGACTGGTGTTTCTCAGTCCCTCTCTCTCAGGGGAATATCTGTACACTGACCGGTGTCTCTCAGTCCCTCTGCCTCAGTGGATATCTGTACACTGACCGGTGTCTCTCAGTCCCTCTCTCACAAGGGGATATCTGTACACTGACAAGAGTCTCTCAGTCCCTCCCTCTCAGGGGATATCTGTTCACTGACCAGTGTCTCTCAGTCCCTCTCTCTCGGGGGATATCTGTACACTGACTGGTGTCTCTCAGTCCCTCTCTCTCAGAGGGAGATCTGTACACTGACCGGTGTCTCTCAGTCCCTCTCTCTCAGGGGGAGATCTTTACACTGATTGGTGTCTCTCAGGCCCTCTCTCTCTCAGGGGATATCTGTACAATGACCGGTGTCTCTCAGTCCCTCTCTCTCAGGGGCAGATCTTTACACTGATTGGTGTCTCTCAGGCCCTCTCTCTCTCAGGGGATATCTGTACACTGACCGTTGTCTCTCAGTCCCTCGCTCTCAGGGGGATTTTTGTACACTGACTGGTGGCTCTCAGTCCCTCTCTATAAGGGGATATCTGTACACTGACCGGTGTCTCTCAGTCCCTCTCTGTCAGGGGGTGTCTGTACCCTGACCGTGTCTCTCACGGGATATCTGTACACTGATCGGTGGCTCTCAGTCCCTCACTCTTCGGGCGATATCTGTGCACTGACCGGTATCTCTCAGTCCCTCTCTCTCAGGGGATATCCGTACACTGACCGGTGTCTCTCAGTCCCTCTCTCCCAGGGTGAGATCTGTAAACTGACCGGATTCACTCAGTCCCTCTCTCTCAGGGGATATTTGTAAACTGACCGGTGTCACTCAGTTATTCTCTCTCGGGGGATATCTGTACACTGACCCGTGTCTCTCAGTCCCTCTCTCTCAGGGGATATCTGTATACTGACTGGTGTCTCTCCGTCCATCTCTCTCAAGGGATATCTGTACACTGACCGGTGTCTCTCAGTCCCTCTCTCTCAGGGGATATCTGTACACTGACCGGTGTCTCTCAGTCTCTCTCCCTCAGGGGATATCTTTACACTGACTGGTGTCTCTCAGTCCCTCTCTCTCAGGGGATATCTGTACACTGACTGGTGTCTCTCCGTCCCTCTCTCTCAAGGGATATCTGTAAACTGACCAATGTCTCTCAGTCCCTCTCTCTCAGGATATCTGTACACTGACTGGTGTCTCTCAGTCCCTCTCTCTCAGAGGGAGATCTGTACACTGACCGGTGTCTCTCAGTCCCTCTCTCTCAGGGGGAGATCTTTACACTGATTGGTGTCTCTCAGGCTCTCTCTCTCTCAGGGGATATCTGTACACTGACCGGTGTCTCTCAGTCCCTCGCTCTCAGGGGGATTTCTGTACACTGACTGGTGGCTCTCAGTCCCTCTCTATAAGGGGATATCTGTACACTGACCGGTGTCTCTCAGTCCCTCTCTGTCAGGGGGTGTCTGTACCCTGACCGTGTCTCTCACGGGATATCTGTGCACTGACCGGTGTCTCTCAGTCCCTCTCTCTCAGGGGATATCCGTATACTGACCGGTGTCTCTCAGTCCCTCTCTCTCAGGGGATATCTGAACACTGACTGGTTTCTCTCAGTCCCTCTCTCTCAGGGGATACCTGTACACTGACCGGTGTCTCTCAGTCCCTCTCTCTCATGGGATATCTGTACACTGACCGGTGTGTCTCAGTCCCTCTCTCTCAGGGGATATCTGTACACTGACTGGTGTCTCTCCGTCCCTCTCTCTCAAGGGATATCTGTTCACTGACCGGTGTCTCTCCGTCCCTCTCTCTCAAGGGATATCTGTACACTGACTGGTGTCTCTCCGTCCCTCTCTCTCAGGGGATATCTGTACACTGACCGGTGTCTCTCCGTCCCTCTCTCTCAGGATATCTGTACACTGACCGGTGTCTCTCAGTCCCTCTCTCTCAGGGGATATCTGTACACTGACAGGTGTCTCTCAGTCCCTCTCTCTCAGGATATATCTGTACACTGACCGGTATATCTCAGTCCCTCTCTCTCAGGGGGATATCTTTACACTGACAAGTGTCTCTCAGTCCCTCTCTCACAAGGGGATATCTGTACACTGACAAGTATCTCTCAGTCCCTCCCTCTCAGGGGATATCTGTTCACTGTCCCGTGTCTCTCAGTCCCTCTCTCTCGGGGGATATCTGTACACTGACTGGTGTCTCTCAGTCCCTCTCTCTCAGGGGATATCTGTACACTGACCGGTGTCTCTCAGTCCCTCGCTCTCAGGGGGATTTCTGTACACTGACTGGTGGCTCTCAGTCCCTCTCTATAAGGGGATATCTGTACACTGACCGGTGTCTCTCAGTCCCTCTCTGTCAGGCGGTGTCTGTACCCTGACCGTGTCTCTCACGGGATATCTGTACACTGATCGGTGCCTCTCAGTCCCTCACTCTTCGGGCGATATCTGTGCACTGACCGGTGTCTCTCAGTCCCTCTCTCTCAGGGGATATCCGTACACTGACCGGTGTCTCTCAGTCCCTCTCTCCCATGGTGCGATCTGTAAACTGACCGGTGTCACTCAGTCCCTCTCTCTCAGGGGATATCTGTAAACTGACCGGTGTCACTCAGTTATTCTCTCTCGGGGGATATCTGTACACTGACCGGTGTCTCTCAGTCCCTCTCTCTCAGGGGATATCTGTATACTGACTGGTGTCTCTCCGTCCCTCTCTCTCAAGGGATATCTGTACACTGACCGGTGTCTCTCCATCCCTCTCTCTCAAGGGATATCTGTACACTGACTGATGTCTCTCCGTCCCTCTATCTCAAGGGATATCTGTACACTTACCAGTGTCTCTCAGTCCCTCTCTCTCAGGGGATATCTGTACACTGACCTGTGTCTCTCAGTCCCTCTCCCTCAGGGGATATCTGTACACTGACTGGTGTCTCTCCGTCCCTCTCTCTCATGGGATATCTCTACACTGACCGGTGTCTCTCAGTCCCTCTCTCTCAGGGGATATCTGTACACTGACTGGTGTCTCTCCGTCCCTCTCTCTCAAGGGATATCTGTAAACTGACCAATGTCTCTCAGTCCCTCTCTCTCAGGGGGAGATCTTTACACTGATTGGTGTCTCTCAGGCCCTCTCTCTCTCAGGGGATATCTGTACACTGACCGGTGTCTCTCAGTCCCTCGCTCTCAGGGGGATTTCTGTACACTGACTGGTGGCTCTCAGTCCCTCTCTATAAGGGGATATCTGTACACTGACCGGTGTCTCTCAGTCCCTCGCTCTCAGGGGGATGTCTGTACCCTGACCGTGTCTCTCACGGGATATCTGTACACTGATCGGTGGCTCTCAGTCCCTCTCTCTCAGGGGATATCCGTATACTGACCGGTGTCTCTCAGTCCCTCTCTCTCAGGGGATATCTGAACACTGACTGGTTTCTCTCAGTCCCTCTCTCTCAGGGGATACCTGTACACTGACCGGTGTCTCTCAGTCCCTCTCTCTCATGGGATATCTGTACACTGACCGGTGTCTCTCAGTCCCTCTCTCTCAGGGGGATATCTGTACTCTGACTGGTGTCACTCCGTCCCTCTCCCTCAAGGGATATCTGTACACTGAGTGGTGTCTCTCCGTCCCTCTCTCTCAGGATATCTGTACACTGACCGGTGTCTCTCAGTCCCTCTCTCTCAGGGGATATCTGTACAATGACAGGTGTCTCTCAGTCCCTCTCTCTCAGGATATATCTGTACACTGACCGGTATATCTCAGTCCCTCTCTCACAGGGGGATATCTTTACACTGACAAGTGTTTCTCAGTCCCTCTCTCTCAGAGTATATCTGTACACTGACAGGTGTCTCTCAGTCCCTCTCTCTCAGGATATATCTGTACGTTGACCGGTATATCTCAGTCCCTCTCTCTCAGGGGGATATCTTTACACTGACAAGAGTCTCTCAGTCCTTCTCTCACAGGGGGATTTCTGTAAACTAAACAGTGTCACTCTGTCCCTCTCTCTCCAGGGATATCTGTGCACTGACTGGTGTTTCTCAGTCCCTCTCTCTCAGGGGAATATCTGTACACTGAATGGTGTCTCTCAGTCCCTCTGCCTCAGGGGATATCTGTACACTGACCGGTGTCTCTCAGTCCCTCTCTCTCGGGGGATATCTGTACACTGACTGGTGTCTCTCAGTCCCTCTCTCTCAGAGGGAGATCTGTACACTGACCGGTGTCTCTCAGTCCCTCTCTCTCAGGGGGAGATCTTTACACTGACCGGTGTCTCTCAGTCCCTCTCTCTCAGGGGGAGATCTTTACACTGATTGGTGTCTCTCAGGCCCTCTCTCTCTCAGGGGATATCTGTACACTGACCGTTGTCTCTCAGTCCCTCGCTCTCAGGGGGATTTCTGTACACTGACTGGTGGCTCTAAGTCCCTCTCTATAAGGGGATATCTGTACACTGACCGGTGTCTCTCAGTCCCTCTCTGTCAGGGGGTGTCTGTACCCTGACCGTGTCTCTCACGGGATATCTGTACACTGATCGGTGGCTCTCAGTCCCTCACTCTTCGGGCGATATCTGTGCACTGACCGGTGTCTCTCAGTCCCTCTCTCCCAGGGTGAGATCTGTAAGCTGACCGGTGTCACTCAGTTATTCTCTCTCGGGGGATATCTGTACATTGACCGGTGTCTCTCAGTCCCTCTCTCTCAGGGGATATCTGTATACTGACTGATGGCTCTCCGTCCCTCTATCTCAAGGGATATCTGTACACTGACCAGTGTCTCTCAGTCCCTCTCTCTCAGGGGATAACTGTAAACTGTCCGGTGTCTCTCAGTCCCTCTCTCTCGGGGGATATCTCTACACTGACCGGTGTCTCTCAGTCCCTCTCTCTCAGGGGATATCTTTACACTGACCGGTGTCTCTCAGTCCCTCTCCCTCAGGGGATATCTGAACACTGACTGGTGTCTCTCCGTCCCTCTCTCTCATGGGATATCTGTACACTGACCGGTGTCTCTCAGACCCTCTCTCTCAGGGGATATCTGTACACTGACTGGTGTCTCTCCGTCCCTCTCTCTCAAGGGATATCTGTAAACTGACCAATGTCTCTCAGTCCCTCTCTCTCAGGATATCTGTACCCTGACCGGTGTCTATCAGTCCCTCTCTCTCAGGGGATATCCGTATACTGACCGGTGTCTCTCAGTCCCTCTCTCTCAGGGGATATCTGAACACTGACTGGTTTCTCTCAGTCCCTCTCTCTCAGGGGATACCTGTACACTGACCGGTGTCTCTCAGTCCCTCTCTCTCATGGGATATCTGTACACTGACCGGTGTCTCTCAGTCCCTCTCTCTCAGGGGATATCTGTACACTGACTGGTGTCTCTCCGTCCCTCTCTCTCAAGGGGTATCTGTACACTGACCGGTGTCTCTCCGTCCCTCTCTCTCAAGGGATATCTGTACACTGACAGGTGTCTCTCTGTCCCTCTCTCTCAGAGGGAGATCTGTACACTGACCGGTGTCTCTCAGTCCCTCTCTCTCAGGGGGAGATCTTTACACTGACCGGTGTCTCTCAGTCCCTCTCTCTCAGGGGGAGATCTTTACACTGATTGGTGTCTCTCAGGCCCTCTCTCTCTCAGGGGATATCTGTACACTGACCGTTGTCTCTCAGTCCCTCGCTCTCAGGGGGATTTCTGTACACTGACTGGTGGCTCTAAGTCCCTCTCTATAAGGGGATATCTGTACACTGACCGGTGTCTCTCAGTCCCTCTCTGTCAGGGGGTGTCTGTACCCTGACCGTGTCTCTCACGGGATATCTGTACACTGATCGGTGGCTCTCAGTCCCTCACTCTTCGGGCGATATCTGTGCACTGACCGGTGTCTCTCAGTCCCTCTCTCCCAGGGTGAGATCTGTAAACTGACCGGAGTCACTCAGTCCCTCTCTCTCAGGGGATATCTGTAAACTGACCGGTGTCACTCAGTTATTCTCTCTCGGGGGATATCTGTACATTGACCGGTGTCTCTCAGTCCCTCGCTCTCAGGGGATATCGGTATACTGACTGATGGCTCTCCGTCCCTCTATCTCAAGGGATATCTGTACACTGACCGGTGTCTCTCAGTCCCTCTCTCTCAGGGGATAACTGTAAACTGACCGGTGTCTCTCAGTCCCTCTCTCTCAGGGGATATCTGTACACTGACCGGTGTCTCTCAGTCCCTCTCCCTCAGGGGATATCTGTACACTGACTGGTGTCTCTCCGTCCCTCTCTCTCATGGGATATCTGTACACTGACCGGTGTCTCTCAGTCCCTCTCTCTCAGGGGATATCTGTACACTGACTGGTGTCTCTCCGTCCCTCTCTCTCAAGGGATATCTGTAAACTGACCAATGTCTCTCAGTCCCTCTCTCTCAGGATATCTGTACCCTGACCGGTGTCTATCAGTCCCTCTCTCTCAGGGGATATCCGTATACTGACCGGTGTCTCTCTGTCCCTCTCTCTCAGGGGATATCTGAACACTGACTGGTTTCTCTCAGTCCCTCTCTCTCAGGGGATACCTGTACACTGACCGGTGTCTCTCAGTCCCTCTCTCTCATGGGATATCTGTACACTGACCGGTGTCTCTCAGTCCCTCTCTCTCAGGGGATATCTGTACACTGACTGGTGTCTCTCCGTCCCTCTCTCTCAAGGGGTATCTGTACACTGACCGGTGTCTCTCAGTCCCTCCCTCTCATGGGATATCTGTTCACTGACCAGTGTCTCTCAGTCCCTCTCTCTCGGGGGATATCTGTACACTGACCGGTGTCTCTCAGTCCCTCTCTCTCAGGGGATATCTGTACACTGACTGGTGTCTCTCCGTCCCTCTCTCTCAAGGGATATCTCTAAACTGACCAATGTCTCTCAGTCCCTCTCTCTCAGGATATCTGTACACTGACCGGTGTCTATCAGTCCCTCTCTCTCAGGGGATACCTGTACATTGACCGGTGTCTCTCAGTCCCTCTCTCTCAGGGGGAGATCTTTACACTGATTGGTGTCTCTCAGGCCCTCTCTCTCTCAGGGGATATCTGTACACTGACCGGTGTCTCTCAGTCCCTCGCTCTCAGGGGGATTTCTGTACACTGACTGGTGGCTCTCAGTCCCTCTCTATAAGGGGATATCTGTACACTGACCGGTGTCTCTCAGTCCCTCGCTCTCAGGGGGATGTCTGTACCCTGACCGTGTCTCTCACGGGATATCTGTACACTGATCGGTGGCTCTCAGTCCATCTCTCTCAGGGGATATCCGTATACTGACCGGTGTCTCTCAGTCCCTCTCTCTCAGGGGATATCTGAACACTGACTGGTTTCTCTCAGTCCCTCTCTCTCAGGGGATACCTGTACACTGACCGGTGTCTCTCAGTCCCTCTCTCTCATGGGATATCTGTACACTGACCGGTGTCTCTCAGTCCCTCTCTCTCAGGGGGATATCTGTACTCTGACTGGTGTCACTCCGTCCCTCTCCCTCAAGGGATATCTGTACACTGACTGGTGTCTCTCCGTCCCTCTCTCTCAGGATATCTGTACACTGACCAGTGTCTCTCAGTCCCTCTCTCTCAGGGGATATCTGTACACTGACAGGTGTCTCTCAGTCCCTCTCTCTCAGGATATATCTGTACACTGACCGGTATATCTCAGTCCCTCTCTCTCAGGGGGATATCTTTACACTGACAAGTGTTTCTCAGTCCCTCTCTCTCAGAGTATATCTGTACACTGACAGGTGTCTCTCAGTCCCTCTCTCTCAGGGGGAGATCTTTACACTGATTGGTGTCTCTCAGGCCCTCTCTCTCTCAGGGGATATCTGTACACTGACCGGTGTCTCTCAGTCCCTCGCTCTCAGGGGGATTTCTGTACACTGACTGGTGGCTCTCAGTCCCTCTCTATAAGGGGATATCTGTACACTGACCGGTGTCTCTCAGTCCCTCGCTCTCAGGGGGATGTCTGTACCCTGACCGTGTCTCTCACGGGATATCTGTACACTGATCGGTGGCTCTCAGTCCCTCTCTCTCAGGGGATATCCGTATACTGACCGGTGTCTCTCAGTCCCTCTCTCTCAGGGGATATCTGAACACTGACTGGTTTCTCTCAGTCCCTCTCTCTCAGGGGATACCTGTACACTGACCGGTGTCTCTCAGTCCCTCTCTCTCATGGGATATCTGTACACTGACCGGTGTCTCTCAGTCCCTCTCTCTCAGGGGGATATCTGTACTCTGACTGGTGTCACTCCGTCCCTCTCTCTCAAGGGATATCTGTACACTGACTGGTGTCTCTCCGTCCCTCTCTCTCAGGATATCTGTACACTGACCAGTGTCTCTCAGTCCCTCTCTCTCAGGGGATATCTGTACACTGACAGGTGTCTCTCAGTCCCTCTCTCTCAGGATATATCTGTACACTGACCGGTATATCTCAGTCCCTCTCTCTCAGGGGGATATCTTTACACTGACAAGTGTTTCTCAGTCCCTCTCTCTCAGAGTATATCTGTACACTGACAGGTGTCTCTCAGTCCCTCTCTCTCAGGATATATCTGTACACTGACCGGTATATCTCAGTCCCTCTCTATCAGGGGGATATCTTTACACTGACAAGTGTCTCTCAGTCCTTCTCTCTCAGGGGGATTTCTGTAAACTAACCAGTGTCACTCTGTCCCTCTCTCTCCAGGGATATCAGTGCACTGACTGGTGTTTCTCAGTCCCTCTCTCTCAGGAGAATATCTGTACACTGACTGGTGTCTCTCAGTCCCTCTGCCTCAGGGGATATCTGTACACTGACCGGTGTCTCTCAGTCCCTCCCTCTCGGGGGATATCTGTACACTGACTGGTGTCTCTCAGTCCCTCTCTCTCAGAGGGAGATCTGTACACTGACCGGTGTCTCTCAGTCCCTCTCTCTCAGGGGGAGATCTTTACACTGACCGGTGTCTCTCAGTCCCTCTCTCTCAGGGGGAGATCTTTACACTGATTGGTGTCTCTCAGGCCCTCTCTCTCTCAGGGGATATCTGTACACTGACCGTTGTCTCTCAGTCCCTCGCTCTCAGGGGGATTTCTGTACACTGACTGGTGGCTCTAAGTCCCTCTCTATAAGGGGATATCTGTACACTGACCGGTGTCTCTCAGTCCCTCTCTGTCAGGGGGTGTCTGTACCCTGACCGTGTCTCTCACGGGATATCTGTACACTGATCGGTGGCTCTCAGTCCCTCACTCTTTTGGCGATATCTGTGCACTGACCGGTGTCTCTCAGTCCCTCTCTCCCAGGGTGAGATCTGTAAACTGACCGGAGTCACTCAGTCCCTCTCTCTCAGGGGATATCTGTAAACTGACCGGTGTCACTCAGTTATTCTCTCTCGGGGGATATCTGTACATTGACCGGTGTCTCTCAGTCCCTCGCTCTCAGGGGATATCTGTATACTGACTGATGGCTCTCCGTCCCTCTATCTCAAGGGATATCTGTACACTGACCGGTGTCTCTCAGTCCCTCTCTCTCAGGGGATATCTTTACACTGACCGGTGTCTCTCAGTCCCTCTCCCTCAGGGGATATCTGTACACTGACTGGTGTCTCTCCGTCCCTCTCTCTCATGGGATATCTGTACACTGACCGGTGTCTCTCAGTCCCTCTCTCTCAGGGGATATCTGTACACTGACTGGTGTCTCTCCGTCCCTCTCTCTCAAGGGATATCTGTAAACTGACCAATGTCTCACAGTCCCTCTCTCTCAGGATATCTGTACCCTGACCGGTGTCTATCAGTCCCTCTCTCTCAGGGGATATCCGTATACTGACCGGTGTCTCTCAGTCCCTCTCTCTCAGGGGATATCTGAACACTGACTGGTTTCTCTCAGTCCCTCTCTCTCAGGGGATACCTGTACACTGACCGGTGTCTCTCAGTCCCTCTCTCTCAGGGGATATCTGTACACTGACCGGTGTCTCTCTGACCCTCTCTCTCATGGGACATCTGTACACTGACCGGTGTCTCTCAGTCCCTCTCTCTCAGGGGATATCTGTACACTGACTGGTGTCTCTCAGTCCCTCTCTCTCAGGGGATACCTGTACACTGACTGGTGTCTCTCAGTCCCTCTCTCTCATGGGACATCTGTACACTGACCGGTGTCTCTCAGTCCCTCTCTCTCAGGGGATATCTGTACACTGACTGGTGTCTCTCCGTCCCTCTCTCTCAAGGGGTATCTGTACACTGACCGGTGTCTCTCCGTCCCTCTCTCTCAAGGGATATCTGTACACTGACTGGTGTCTCTCTGTCCCGCTCTCTCAGAGGGAGATCTGTACACTGACCGGTGTCTCTCAGTCCCTCTCTCTCAGGGGGAGATCTTTACACTGACCGGTGTCTCTCAGTCCCTCTCTCTCAGGGGGAGATCTTTACACTGATTGGTGTCTCTCAGGCCCTCTCTCTCTCAGGGGATATCTGTACACTGACCGTTGTCTCTCAGTCCCTCGCTCTCAGGGGGATTTCTGTACACTGACTGGTGGCTCTAAGTCCCTCTCTATAAGGGGATATCTGTACACTGACCGGTGTCTCTCAGTCCCTCTCTGTCAGGGGGTGTCTGTACCCTGACCGTGTCTCTCACGGGATATCTGTACACTGATCGGTGGCTCTCAGTCCCTCACTCTTCGTGCGATATCTGTGCACTGACCGGTGTCTCTCAGTCCCTCTCTCCCAGGGTGAGATCTGTAAACTGACCTGAGTCACTCAGTCCCTCTCTCTCAGGGGATATCTGTAAACTGACCGGTGTCACTCAGTTATTCTCTCTCGGGGGATATCTGTACATTGACCGGTGTCTCTCAGTCCCTCGCTCTCAGGGGATATCGGTACACTGACTGATGGCTCTCCGTCCCTCTATCTCAAGGGATATCTGTACACTGACCGGTGTCTCTCAGTCCCTCTCTCTCAGGGGATAACTGTAAACTGACCGGTGTCTCTCAGTCCCTCTCTCTCAGGGGATAACTGTAAACCGACCGGTGTCTCTCAGTCCCTCTCTCTCGGGGGATATCTCTACACTGACCGGTGTCTCTCAGTCCCTCTCTCTCAGGGGATATCTGTACACTGACCGGTGTCTCTCAGTCCCTCTCCCTCAGGGGATATCTGTACACTGACTGGTGTCTCTCCGTCCCTCTCTCTCATGGGATATCTGTACACTGACCGGTGTCTCTCAGTCCCTCTCTCTCAGGATATCTGTACCCTGACCAGTGTCTATCAGTCCCTCTCTCTCAGGGGATATCCGTATACTGACCGGTGTCTCTCAGTCCCTCTCTCTCAGGGGATATCTGAACACTGACTGGTTTCTCTCAGTCCCTCTCTCTCAGGGGATACCTGTACACTGACCGGTGTCTCTCAGTCCCTCTCTCTCATGGGATATCTGTACACTGACCGGTGTCTCTCAGTCCCTCTCTCTCAGGGGATATCTGTACACTGACTGGTGTCTCTCCGTCCCCTCTCTCTCAAGGGTATCTGTACACTGACCGGTGTCTCTCCGTCCCTCTCTCTCAAGGGATATCTGTACACTGACTGGTGTCTCTCTGTCACTCTCTCTCAGGATATCTGTACACTGACCGGTGTCTCTCAGTCCCTCTCTCTCAGGGGATATCTGTACACTGACTGGTGTCTCTCAGTCCCCTCTCTCTCAGGATATATCTGTACACTGACCGATATATCTCAGTCCCTCTCTCTCAGGGGGATATCTTTACACTGACAAGTGTCTCTCAGTCCCTCTCTCTCAGAGTATATCTGTACACTGTCCGGTGTCTCTCAGTCCTTCTCTCTCAGGGGGATTTCTGTACACTAACCAGTGTCACTCTGTCCCTCTCTCTCCGGGATATCTGTGCACTGACTCGTGTTTCTCAGTCCCTCTCTCTCAGGGGAATATCTGTACACTGACCGGTGTCTCTCAGTCCCTCTGCCTCAGGGGATATCTGTACACTGACCGGTGTCTCTCAGTCCCTCTCTCACAAGGGGATATCTGTACACTGACAAGTGTCTCTCATTCCCTCCCTCTCAGGGGATATCTGTTCACTGACCAGTGTCTCTCAGTCCCTCTGTCTCGGGGGATATCTGTACACTGACCGGTGCCTCTCAGTCCCTCTCTCTCAGGGGGAGATCTTTACACTGATTGGTGGCTCTCAGTCCCTCTCTATAAGGGGTTATCTGTACACTGACCGGTGTCTCTCCGTCCCTCTCTCTCATGGGATATCTGTACACTGACCGGTGTCTCGCACTCCCTCTCTCTCAGGGGATATCTGAACACTGACTGGTTTCTCTCAGTCCCTCTCTCTCAGGGGATACCTGTACACTGACCGGTGTCTCTCAGTCCCTCTCTCCCAGGGTGAGATCTGTAAACTGACCGGAGTCACTCAGTCCCTCTCTCTCAGGGGATATCTGTAAACTGACCGGTGTCACTCAGTTATTCTCTCTCGGGGGATATCTGTACATTGACCGGTGTCTCTCCGTCCCTCGCTCTCAGGGGATATCGGTACACTGACTGATGGCTCTCCTTCCCTCTATCTCAAGGGATATCTGTACACTGACCGGTGTCTCTCAGTCCCTCTCTCTCAGGGGATAACTGTAAACTGACCGGTGTCTCTCAGTCCCTCTCTCTCGGGGGATATCTCTACACTGACCGGTGTCTCTCAGTCCCTCTCTCTCAGGGGATATCCGTATACTGACCGGTGTCTCTCAGTCCCTCTCTCTCAGGGGATATCTGAACACTGACTGGTTTCTCTCAGTCCCTCTCTCTCAGGGGATACCTGTACACTGACCGGTGTCTCTCAGTCCCTCTCTCTCATGGGATATCTGTACACTGACCGGTGTCTCTCAGTCCCTCTCTCTCAGGGGATATCTGTACACTGACTGGTGTCTCTCCGTCCCTCTCTCTCAAGGGATATCTGTACACTGACAGGTGTCTCTCTGTCCCTCTCTCTCAGAGGGAGATCTGTACACTGATCGGTGTCTCTCAGTCCCTCTCTCTCAGGGGGAGATCTTTACACTGACCGGTGTCTCTCAGTCCCTCTCTCTCGGGGGAGATCTTTACACTGATTGGTGTCTCTCAGTCCCTCTCTCTCAGGGGGATTTCTGTACACTGACTGGTGGCTCTAAGTCCCTCTCTATAAGGGGATATCTGTACACTGACCGGTGTCTCTCAGTCCCTCACTGTCAGGGGGTGTCTGTACCCTGACCGTGTCTCTCACGGGATATCTGTGCACTGACCGGTGTCTCTCAGTCCCTCTCTCCCAGGGTGAGATCTGTAAACTGACCGGTGTCACTCAGTTATTCTCTCTCGGGGGATATCTGTACATTGACCGGTGTCTCTCAGTCCCTCACTCTCAGGGGATATCTGTATACTGACTGATGGCTCTCCGTCCCTCTATCTCAAGGGATATCTGTACACTGACCGGTGTCTCTCAGTCCCTCTCTCTCAGGGGATAACTGTAAACTGACCGGTGTCTCTCAGTCCCTCTCTCTCGGGGAATATCTCTACACTGACCGGTGTCTCTCAGTCCCTCTCTCTCAGGGGATATCTGTACACTGACCGGTGTCTCTCAGTCCCTCTCTCTCAGGGGATATCTGTACACTGACTGGTGTCTCTCTGTCCCTCTCTCTCAAGGGATATCTGTAAACTGACCAATGTCTCTCAGTCCCTCTCTCTCAGGATATCTGTACCCTGACCGGTGTCTATCAGTCCCTCTCCTCAGGGGATATCCGTATACTGACCGGTGTCTCTCAGTCCCTCTCTCTCAGGGGATATCTGAACACTGACTGGTTTCTCTCAGTCCCTCTCTCTCAGGGGATACCTGTACACTGACCAGTGTCTCTCAGTCCCTCTCTCTCATGGGATATCTGTACACTGACCGGTGTCTCTCAGTCCCTCTCTCTCAGGGGATATCTGTACACTGACTGGTGTCTCTCCGTCCCTCTCTCTCAAGGGGTATCTGTACACTGACCGGTGTCTCTCCGTCCCTCTCTCTCAAGGGATATCTGTACACTGACTGGTGTCTCTCTGTCCCACTCTCTCAGAGGGAGATCTGTACACTGACCGGTGTCTCTCAGTCCCTCTCTCTCAGGATATATCTGTACACTGACCGGTATATCTCAGTCCCTCTCTCTCAGGGGGATATCTTTACACTGACAAGTGTTTCTCAGTCCCTCTCTCTCAGAGTATATCTGTGCACTGACAGGTGTCTCTCAGTCCCTCTCTCTCAGGATATATCTGTACACTGACCGGTATATCTCAGTCCCTCTCTCTCAGGGGGATATCTTTACACTGACAAGTGTCTCTCAGTCCTTCTCTCTCAGGGGGATTTCTGTAAACTAACCAGTGTCACTCTGTCCCTCTCTCTCCAGGGATATCTGTGCACTGACTGGTGTTTCTCAGTCCCTCTCTCTCAGGGGAATATCTGTACACTGACTGGTGTCTCTCAGTCCCTCTGCCTCAGGGGATATCTGTACACTGACCGGTGTCTCTCAGTCCCTCTCTCTCGGGGGATATCTGTACACTGACTGGTGTCTCTCAGTCCCTCTCTCTCAGAGGGAGATCTGTACACTGACCGGTGTCTCTCAGTCCCTCTCTCTCAGGGGGAGATCTTTACACTGACCGGTGTCTCTCAGTCCCTCTCTCTCAGGGGGAGATCTTTACACTGATTGGTGTCTCTCAGGCCCTCTCTCTCTCAGGGGATATCTGTACACTGACCGTTGTCTCTCAGTCCCTCGCTCTCAGGGGGATTTCTGTACACTGACTGGTGGCTCTAAGTCCCTCTCTATAAGGGGATATCTGTACACTGACCGGTGTCTCTCAGTCCCTCTCTGTCAGGGGGTGTCTGTACCCTGACCGTGTCTCTCACGGGATATCTGTACACTGATCGGTGGCTCTCAGTCCCTCACTCTTCGGGCGATATCTGTGCACTGACCGGTGTCTCTCAGTCCCTCTCTCCCAGGGTGAGATCTGTAAACTGACCGGAGTCACTCAGTCCCTCTCTCTCAGGGGATATCTGTAAACTGACCGGTGTCACTCAGTTATTCTCTCTCGGGGGATATCTGTACACTGACCGGTGTCTCTCAGTCCCTCTCTCTCAGGGGATAACTGTAAACTGACCGGTGTCTCTCAGTCCCTCTCTCTCGGGGGATATCTCTACACTGACCGGTGTCTCTCAGTCCCTCTCTCTCAGGGGATATCTGTACACTGACCGGTGTCTCTCAGTCCCTCTCCCTCAGGGGATATCTGTACACTGACTGGTGTCTCTCCGTCCCTCTCTCTCATGGGATATCTGTACACTGACCGGTGTCTCTCAGTCCCTCTCTCTCAGGGGATATCTGTACACTGACTGGTGTCTCTCCGTCCCTCTCTCTCATGGGATATCTGTACACTGACCGGTGTCTCTCAGTCCCTCTCTCTCGGGGAATATCTGTACACTGACTGGTGTCTCTCAGTCCCTCTCTCTCAGAGGGAGATCTGTACACTGACCGGTGTCTCTCAGTCCCTCTCTCTCAGGGGGAGATCTTTACACTGACCGGTGTCTCTCAGTCCCTCTCTCTCAGGGGGAGATCTTTACACTGACTGGTGTCTCTCAGGCCCTCTCTCTCTCAGGGGATATCTGTACACTGACCGTTGTCTCTCAGTCCCTCGCTCTCAGGGGGATTTTTGTACACTGACTGGTGGCTCTAAGTCCCTCTCTATAAGGGGATATCTGTACACTGACCGGTGTCTCTCAGTCCCTCTCTGTCAGGGGGTGTCTGTACCCTGACCGTGTCTCTCACGGGATATCTGTACACTGATCGGTGGCTCTCAGTCCCTCACTCTTCGGGCGATATCTGTGCACTGACCGGTGTCTCTCAGTCCCTCTCTCCCAGGGTGAGATCTGTAAACTGACCGGAGTCACTCAGTCCCTCTCTCTCAGGGGATATCTGTAAACTGACCGGTGTCACTCAGTTATTCTCTCTCGGTGGATATCTGTATATTGACCGGTGTCTCTCAGTCCCTCGCTCTCAGGGGATATCGGTACACTGACTGATGGCTCTCCTTCCCTCTATCTCAAGGGATATCTGTACACTGACCGGTGTCTCTCAGTCCCTCTCTCTCAGGGGATAACTTTAAACTGACCGGTGTCTCTCAGTCCCTCTCTCTCAGGGGATACCTGTACACTGACCGGTGTCTCTCAGTTCCTCTCTCTCAGGGGATATCTGTACACTGACCGGTGTCTCTCAGTCCCTCTCCCTCAGGGGATATCTGTACACTGACTGGTGTCTCTCCGTCCCTCTCTCTCATGGGATATCTGTACACTTACCGGTGTCTCTCAGTCCCTCTCTCTCAGGGGATATCTGTACACTGACTGGTGTCTCTCCGTCCCTCTCTCTCAAGGGATATCTGTAAACTGACCAATGTCTCTCAGTCCCTCTCTCTCAGGATATCTGTACCCTGACCGGTGTCTATCAGTCCCTCTCTCTCAGGGGATATCCGTATACTGACCGGTGTCTCTCAGTCCCTCTCTCTCAGGGGATATCTGAACACTGACTGGTTTCTCTCAGTCCCTCTCTCTCAGGGGATACCTGTACACTGACCGGTGTCTCTCAGTCCCTCTCTCTCATGGGATATCTGTACACTGACCGGTGTCTCTCAGTCCCTCGCTCTCAGGGGATATCGGTACACTGACTGATGGCTCTGCTTCCCTCTATCTCAAGGGATATCTGTACACTGACCGGTGTCTCTCAGTCCCTCTCTCTCAGGGGATAACTGTAAACTGACCGGTGTCTCTCAGTCCCTCTCTCTCGGGGGATATCTCTACACTGACCGGTGTCTCTCAGTCCCTCTCCCTCAGGGGATATCTGTACACTGACTGGTGTCTCTCCGTCCCTCTCTCTCATGGGATATCTGTACACTGACCGGTGTCTCTCAGTCCCTCTCTCTCAGGGGATATCTGGACACTGACTGGTGTCTCTCCGTCCCTCTCTCTCATGGGATATCTGTACACTGACCGGTGTCTCTCAGTCCCTCTCTCTCGGGGGATATCTGTACACTGACTGGTGTCTCTCAGTCCCTCTCTCTCAGAGGGAGATCTGTACACTGACCGGTGTCTCTCAGTCCCTCTCTCTCAGGGGGAGATCTTTACACTGACCGGTGTCTCTCAGTCCCTCTCTCTCAGGGGGAGATCTTTACACTGATTGGTGTCTCTCAGGCCCTCTCTCTCTCAGGGGATATCTGTACACTGACCGTTGTCTCTCAGTCCCTCGCTCTCAGGGGGATTTTTGTACACTGACTGGTGGCTCTAAGTCCCTCTCTATAAGGGGATATCTGTACACTGACCGGTGTCTCTCAGTCCCTCTCTGTCAGGGGGTGTCTGTACCCTGACCGTGTCTCTCACGGGATATCTGTACACTGATCGGTGGCTCTCAGTCCCTCACTCTTCGGGCGATATCTGTGCACTGACCGGTGTCTCTCAGTCCCTCTCTCCCAGGGTGAGATCTGTAAACTGACCGGAGTCACTCAGTCCCTCTCTCTCAGGGGATATCTGTAAACTGACCGGTGTCACTCAGTTATTCTCTCTCGGGGGATATCTGTATATTGACCGGTGTCTCTCAGTCCCTCGCTCTCAGGGGATATCGGTACACTGACTGATGGCTCTCCTTCCCTCTATCTCAAGGGATATCTGTACACTGACCGGTGTCTCTCAGTCCCTCTCTCTCAGGGGATAACTGTAAACTGACCGGTGTCTCTCAGTCCCTCTCTCTCGGGGGATATCTCTACACTGACCGGTGTCTCTCAGTCCCTCTCTCTCAGGGGATATCTGTACACTGACCGGTGTCTCTCAGTCCCTCTCCCTCAGGGGATATCTGTACACTGACTGGTGTCTCTCCGTCCCTCTCTCTCATGGGATATCTGTACACTGACCGGTGTCTCTCAGTCCCTCTCTCTCAGGGGATATCTGTACACTGACTGGTGTCTCTCCGTCCCTCTCTCTCAAGGGATATCTGTAAACTGACCAATGTCTCTCAGTCCCTCTCTCTCAGGATATCTGTACCCTGACCGGTGTCTATCAGTCCCTCTCTCTCAGGGGATATCCGTATACTGACCGGTGTCTCTCAGTCCCTCTCTCTCAGGGGATATCTGAACACTGACTGGTTTCTCTCAGTCCCTCTCTCTCAGGGGATACCTGTACACTGACCGGTGTCTCTCAGTCCCTCTCTCTCATGGGATATCTGTACACTGACCGGTGTCTCTCAGTCCCTCTCTCTCAGGGGATATCTGTACACTGACTGGTGTCTCTCCGTCCCTCTCTCTCAAGGGGTATCTTTACACTGACCGGTGTCTCTCCGTCCCTCTCTCTCAAGGGATATATGTACACTGACTGGTGTCTCTCTGTCCCTCTCTCTCAGTATATCTGTACACTGACCGGTGTCTCTCAGTCCCTCTCTCTCAGGGGATATCTGTACACTGACTGGTGTCTCTCAGTCCCTCTCTCTCAGGATATATCTGTACACTGACCGGTATATCTCAGTCCCTCTCTCTCAGGGGGATATCTTTACACTGACAAGTGTCTCTCAGTCCCTCTCTCTCAGAGTATATCTGTACACTGTCCGGTGTCTCTCAGTCCTTCTCTCTCAGGGGGATTTCTGTACACTAACCAGTGTCACTCTGTCCCTCTCTCTCCGGGGATATCTGTGCACTGACTCGTGTTTCTCAGTCCCTCTCTCTCAGGGGAATATCTGTACACTGACCGGTGTCTCTCAGTCCCTCTGCCTCAGGGGATATCTGTACACTGACCGGTGTCTCTCAGTCCCTCTCTCACAAGGGGATATCTGTACACTGACAAGTGTCTCTCATTCCCTCCCTCTCAGGGGATATCTGTTCACTAACCAGTGTCTCTCAGTCCCTCTCTCTCGGGGGATATCTGTACACTGACCGGTGCCTCTCAGTCACTCTCTCTCAGGGGGAGATCTTTACACTGATTGGTGGCTCTCAGTCCCTCTCTATAAGGGGATATCTGTACACTGACCGGTGTCTCTCAGTCCCTCTCTGTCAGGGGATGTCTGTACCCTGACCGTGTCTCTCACGGGATATCTGTAGACTGATCGGTGGCTCTCAGTCCCTCTCTCTCAGGGGATATCTGTACACTGACCGGTGTCTCTCAGTCCCTCTCCCTCAGGGGATATCTGTACACTGACTGGTGTCCCTCCATCCCTCTCTCTCATGGGATATCTGTACACTGACCGGTGTCTCTCAGTCCCTCTCTCTCAGGGGATATCTGTACACTGACTGGTGTCTCTCCGTCCCTCTCTCTCAAGGGATATCTGTAAACTGATCAATGTCTCTCAGTCCCTCTCTCTCAGGATATCTGTACCCTGACCGGTGTCTATCAGTCCCTCTCTCTCAGGGGATATCCGTATACTGACCGGTGTCTCTCAGTCCCTCTCTCTCAGGGGATATCTGAACACTGACTGGTTTCTCTCAGTCCCTCTCTCTCAGGGGATACCTGTACACTGACCGGTGTCTCTCAGTCCCTCTCTCTCATGGGATATCTGTACACTGACCGGTGTCTCTCAGTTCCTCTCTCTCAGGGGATATCTGTACACTGACTGGTGTCTCTCCGTCCCTCTCTCTCAAGGGGTATCTGTACACTGACCGGTGTCTCTCCGTCCCTCTCTCTCAAGGGATATCTGTACACTGACAGGTGTCTCTCTGTCCCTCTCTCTCAGAGGGAGATCTGTACACTGACCGGTGTCTCTCAGTCCCTCTCTCTCAGGGGGAGATCTTTACACTGACCGGTGTCTCTCAGTCCCTCTCTCTCGGGGGAGATCTTTACACTGATTGGTGTCTCTCAGGCCCTCTCTCTCTCAGGGGATATCTGTACACTGACCGTTGTCTCTCAGTCCCTCGCTCTCAGGGGGATTTCTGTACACTGACTGGTGGCTCTAAGTCCCTCTCTATAAGGGGATATCTGTACACTGACCGGTGTCTCTCAGTCCCTCACTGTCAGGGGGTGTCTGTACCCTGACCGTGTCTCTCACGGGATATCTGTACACTGATCGGTGGCTCTCAGTCTCTCACTCTTCGGGCGATATCTGTGCACTGACCGGTGTCTCTCAGTCCCTCTCTCCCAGGGTGAGATCTGTAAACTGACCGGAGTCACTCAGTCCCTCTCTCTCAGGGGATATCTGTAAACTGACCGGTGTCACTCAGTTATTCTCTCTCGGGGGATATCTGTACATTGACCGGTGTCTCTCAGTCCCTCGCTCTCAGGGGATATCTGTACACTGACTGGTGTCTCTCCGTCCCTCTATCTCAAGGGATATCTGTACACTGACCGGTGTCTCTCAGTCCCTCTCTCTCAGGGGATAAATGTAAACTGACCGGTGTCTCTCAGTCCCTCTCTCTCGGGGGATATCTCTACACTGACCGGTGTCTCTCAGTCCCTCTCTCTCAGGGGATATCTGTACACTGACCGGTGTCTCTCAGTCCCTCTCCCTCAGGGGATATCTGTACACTGACTGGTGTCTCTCCGTCCCTCTCTCTCATGGGATATCTGTACACTGACCGTTGTCTCTCAGTCCCTCTCTCTCAGGGGATATCTGTACACTGACTGGTGTCTCTCCGTCCCTCTCTCTCAAGGGGTATCTGTACACTGACCGGTGTCTCTCCGTCCCTCTCTCTCAAGGGAAATCTGTACACTGACTGGTGTCTCTCTGTCCCTCTCTCTCAGGATATCTGTACACTGACCGGTGTCTCTCAGTCCCTCTCTCTCAGGGGATATCTGTACACTGACTGGTGTCTCTCAGTCCCTCTCTCTCAGGATATATCTGTACACTGACCGGTATATCTCAGTCCCTCTCTCTCAGGGGGATATCTTTGCACTGACAAGTGTCTCTCAGTCCCTCTCTCTCTGAGTATATCTGTACACTGTCCGGTGTCACTCAGTCCTTCTCTCTCAGGGGGATTTCTGTACACTAACCAGTGTCACTCTGTCCCTCTCTCTCCGGGGATATCTGTGCACTGACTCGTGTTTCTCAGTCCCTCTCTCTCAGGGGAATATCTGTACACTGACCGGTGTCTCTCAGTCCCTCTGCCTCAGGGGATATCTGTACACTGACCGGTGTCTCTCAGTCCCTCTCTCACAAGGGGATATCTGTACACTGACAAGTGTCTCTCATTCCCTCCCTCTCAGGGGATATCTGTTCACTGACCAGTGTCTCTCAGTCCCTCTCTCTCGGGGGATATCTGTACACTGACCGGTGCCTCTCAGTCCCTCTCTCTCAGGGAGAGATCTTTACACTGATTGGTGGCTCTCAGTCCCTTTCTATAAGGGGATATTTGTACACTGACCGGTGTCTCTCAGTCCCTCTCTGTCAGGGGATGTCTGTACCCTGACCGTGTCTCTCACGGGATATCTGTACACTGATCGGTGGCTCTCAGTCCCTCTCTCTCAGGGGATATCTGTACACTGACCGGTGTCTCTCAGTCCCTCTCCCTCAGGGGATATCTGTACACTGACTGGTGTCTCTCCGTCCCTCTCTCTCATGGGATATCTGTACACTGACCGGTGTCTCTCAGTCCCTCTCTCTCAGGGGATATCTGTACACTGACTGGTGTCTCTCCGTCCCTCTCTCTCAAGGGATGTCTGTAAACTGACCAATGTCTCTCAGTCCCTCTCTCTCAGGATATCTGTACCCTGACCGGTGTCTATCAGTCCCTCTCTCTCAGGGGATATCCGTATACTGACCGGTGTCTGTCAGTCCCTCTCTCTCAGGGGATATCTGAACACTGACTGGTTTCTCTCAGTCCCTCTCTCTCAGGGGATACCTGTACACTGACCGGTGTCTCTCAGTCCCTCTCTCTCATGGGATATCTGTACACTGACCGGTGTCTCTCAGTCCCTCTCTCTCAGGGGATATCTGTACACTGACTGGTGTCTCTCCGTCCCTCTCTCTCAAGGGGTATCTGTACACTGACCGGTGTCTCGCCGTCCCTCTCTCTCAAGGGATATCTGTACACTGACAGGTGTCTCTCTGTCCCTCTCTCTCAGAGGGAGATCTGTACACTGACCGGTGTCTCTCAGTCCCTCTCTCTCAGGGGGAGATCTTTACACTGACCGGTGTCTCTCAGTCCCTCTCTCTCGGGGGAGATCTTTACACTGATTGGTGTCTCTCAGGCCCTCTCTCTCTCAGGGGATATCTGTACACTGACCGGTGTCTCTCAGTCCCTCGCTCTCAGGGGGATTTCTGTACACTGACTGGTGGCTCTAAGTCCCTCTCTATAAGGGGATATCTGTACACTGACCGGTGTCTCTCAGTCCCTCTCTGTCAGGGGGTGTCTGTACCCTGACCGTGTCTCTCACGGGATATCTGTACACTGATCGGTGGCTCTCAGTCCCTCACTCTTCGGGCGATATCTGTGCACTGACCGGTGTCTCTCAGTCCCTCTCTCCCAGGGTGAGATCTGTAAACTGACCGGAGTCACTCAGTCCCTCTCTCTCAGGGGATATCTGTAAACTGACCGGTGTCACTCAGTTATTCTCTCTCGGGGGATATCTGTACATTGACCGGTGTCTCTCAGTCCCTCGCTCTCAGGGGATATCTGTATACTGACTGATGGCACTCCGTCCCTCTATCTCAAGGGATATCTGTACACTGACCGGTGTCTCTCAGTCCCTCTCTCTCAGGGGATTACTGTAAACTGACCGGTGTCTCTCAGTCCCTCTCTCTCGGGGGATATCTCTACACTGACCGGTGTCTCTCAGTCCCTCTCTCTCAGGGGATATCTGTACACTGACCGGTGTCTCTCAGTCCCTCTCCCTCAGGGGATATCTGTACACTGACTGGTGTCTCTCCGTCCCTCTCTCTCATGGGATATCTGTACACTGACCGGTGTCTCTCAGTCCCTCTCTCTCAGGGGATATCTGTACACTGACTGGTGTCTCTCCGTCCCTCTCTCTCAAGGGATATCTGTAAACTGACCAATGTCTCTCAGTCCCTCTCTCTCAGGATATCTGTACCCTGACCGGTGTCTATCAGTCCCTCTCTCTCAGGGGATATCCGTATACTGACCGGTGTCTCTCAGTCCCTCTCTCTCAGGGGATATCTGAACACTGACTGGTTTCTCTCAGTCCCTCTCTCTCAGAGGATACCTGTACACTGACCGGTGTCTCTCAGTCCCTCTCTCTCATGGGATATCTGTACACTGACCGTTGTCTCTCAGTCCCTCTCTCTCAGGGGATATCTGTACACTGACTGGTGTCTCTCCGTCCCTCTCTCTCAAGGGGTATCTGTACACTGACCGGTGTCTCTCCGTCCCTCTCTCTCAAGGGATATCTGTACACTGACTGGTGTCTCACTGTCCCTCTCTCTCAGGATATCGGTACACTGACCGGTGTCTCTCAGTCCCTCTCTCTCAGGGGATATCTGTACACTGACTGGTGTCTCTCAGTCCCTCTCTCTCAGGATATATCTGTACACTGACCGGTATATCTCAGTCCCTCTCTCTCAGGGGGATATCTTTACACTGACAAGTGTCTCTCAGTCCCTCTCTCTCAGAGTATATCTGTACACTGTCCGGTGTCTCTCAGTCCTTCTCTCTCAGGGGGATTTCTGTACACTAACCAGTGTCACCCTGTCCCTCTCTCTCAGGGGATATCTGTGCACTGACTCGTGTTTCTCAGTCCCTCTCTCTCAGGGGATACCTGTACACTGACCGGTGTCTCTCAGTCCCTCTCTCTCATGGGATATCTGTACACTGACCGGTGTCTCTCAGTCCCTCTCCCTCAGGGGATATCTGTACACTGACTGGTGTCTCTCCGTCCCTCTCTCTCATGGGATATCTGTACACTGACCGGTGTCTCTCAGTCCCTCTCTCTCAGGGGATATCTGTACACTGACTGGTGTCTCTCCGTCCCTCTCTCTCAAGGGGTATCGTTACACTGACCGGTGTCTCTCCGTCCCTCTCTCTCAAGGGATATATGTACACTGACTGGTGTCTCTCTGTCCCTCTCTCTCAGGATATCTGTACACTGACCGGTGTCTCTCAGTCCCTCTCTCTCAGGGGATATCTGTACACTGACTGGTGTCTCTCAGTCCCTCTCTCTCAGGATATATCTGTACACTGACCGGTATATCTCAGTCCCTCTCTCTCAGGGGGATATCTTTACACTGACAAGTGTCTCTCAGTCCCTCTCTCTCAGAGTATATCTGTACACTGTCCGGTGTCTCTCAGTCCTTCTCTCTCAGGGGGATTTCTGTACACTAACCAGTGTCACTCTGTCCCTCTCTCTCCGGGGATATCTGTGCACTGACTCGTGTTTCTCAGTCCCTCTCTCTCAGGGGAATATCTGTACACTGACCGGTGTCTCTCAGTCCCTCTGCCTCAGGGGATATCTGTACACTGACCGGTGTCTCTCAGTCCCTCTCTCACAAGGGGATATCTGTACACTGACAAGTGTCTCTCATTCCCTCCCTCTCAGGGGATATCTGTTCACTGACCAGTGTCTCTCAGTCCCTCTCTCTCGGGGGATATCTGTACACTGACCGGTGCCTCTCAGTCACTCTCTCTCAGGGGGAGATCTTTACACTGATTGGTGGCTCTCAGTCCCTCTCTATAAAGGGATATCTGTACACTGACCGGTGTCTCTCAGTCCCTCTCTGTCAGGGGATGTCTGTACCCTGACCGTGTCTCTCACGGGATATCTGTAGACTGATCGGTGGCTCTCAGTCCCTCTCTCTCAGGGGATATCTGTACACTGACCGGTGTCTCTCAGTCCCTCTCCCTCAGGGGATATCTGTACACTGACTGGTGTCCCTCCATCCCTCTCTCTCATGGGATATCTGTACACTGACCGGTGTCTCTCAGTCCCTCTCTCTCAGGGGATATCTGTACACTGACTGGTGTCTCTCCGTCCCTCTCTCTCAAGGGATATCTGTAAACTGATCAATGTCTCTCAGTCCCTCTCTCTCAGGATATCTGTACCCTGACCGGTGTCTATCAGTCCCTCTCTCTCAGGGGATATCCGTATACTGACCGGTGTCTCTCAGTCCCTCTCTCTCAGGGGATATCTGAACACTGACTGGTTTCTCTCAGTCCCTCTCTCTCAGGGGATACCTGTACACTGACCGGTGTCTCTCAGTCCCTCTCTCTCATGGGATATCTGTACACTGACCGGTGTCTCTCAGTTCCTCTCTCTCAGGGGATATCTGTACACTGACTGGTGTCTCTCCGTCCCTCTCTCTCAAGGGGTATCTGTACACTGACCGGTGTCTCTCCGTCCCTCTCTCTCAAGGGATATCTGTACACTGACAGGTGTCTCTCTGTCCCTCTCTCTCAGAGGGAGATCTGTACACTGACCGGTGTCTCTCAGTCCCTCTCTCTCAGGGGGAGATCTTTACACTGACCGGTGTCTCTCAGTCCCTCTCTCTCGGGGGAGATCTTTACACTGATTGGTGTCTCTCAGGCCCTCTCTCTCTCAGGGGATATCTGTACACTGACCGTTGTCTCTCAGTCCCTCGCTCTCAGGGGGATTTCTGTACACTGACTGGTGGCTCTAAGTCCCTCTCTATAAGGGGATATCTGTACACTGACCGGTGTCTCTCAGTCCCTCACTGTCAGGGGGTGTCTGTACCCTGACCGTGTCTCTCACGGGATATCTGTACACTGATCGGTGGCTCTCAGTCCCTCACTCTTCGGGCGATATCTGTGCACTGACCTGTGTCTCTCAGTCCCTCTCTCCCAGGGTGAGATCTGTAAACTGACCGGAGTCACTCAGTCCCTCTCTCTCAGGGGATATCTGTAAACTGACCGGTGTCACTCAGTTATTCTCTCTCGGGGGATATCTGTACATTGACCGGTGTCTCTCAGTCCCTCGCTCTCAGGGGATATCTGTATACTGACTGATGGCTCTCCGTCCCTCTATCTCAAGGGATATCTGTACACTGACCGGTGTCTCTCAGTCCCTCTCTCTCAGGGGATAACTGTAAACTGACCGGTGTCTGTCAGTCCCTCTCTCTCGGGGGATATCTCTACACTGACCGGTGTCTCTCAGTCCCTCTCTCTCATGGGATATCTGTACACTGACCGGTGTCTCTCAGTCCCTCTCCCTCAGGGGATATCTGTACACTGACTGGTGTCTCTCCGTCCCTCTCTCTCATGGGATAACTGTACACTGACCGGTGTCTCTCAGTCCCTCTCTCTCAGGGGATATCTGTACACTGACTGGTGTCTCTCCGTCCCTCTCTCTCAAGGGGTATCTGTACACTGACCGGTGTCTCTCCGTCCCTCTCTCTCAAGGGATATCTGTACACTGACTGGTGTCTCTCTGTCCCTCTCTCTCAGGATATCTGTACACTGACCGGTGTCTCTCAGTCCCTCTCTCTCAGGGGATATCTGTACACTGACTGGTGTCTCTCAGTCCCTCTCTCTCAGGATATATCTGTACACTGACCGGTATATCTCAGTCCCTCTCTCTCAGGGGGATATCTTTACACTGACAAGTGTCTCTCAGTCCCTCTCTCTCTGAGTATATCTGTACACTGTCCGGTGTCACTCAGTCCTTCTCTCTCAGGGGGATTTCTGTACACTAACCAGTGTCACTCTGTCCCTCTCTCTCCGGGGATATCTGTGCACTGACTCGTGTTTCTCAGTCCCTCTCTCTCAGGGGAATATCTGTACACTGACCGGTGTCTCTCAGTCCCTCTGCCTCAGGGGATATCTGTACACTGACCGGTGTCTCTCAGTCCCTCTCTCACAAGGGGATATCTGTACACTGACAAGTGTCTCTCATTCCCTCCCTCTCAGGGGATATCTGTTCACTGACCAGTGTCTCTCAGTCCCTCTCTCTCGGGGGATATCTGTACACTGACCGGTGCCTCTCAGTCCCTCTCTCTCAGGGAGAGATCTTTACACTGATTGGTGGCTCTCAGTCCCTTTCTATAAGGGGATATTTGTACACTGACCGGTGTCTCTCAGTCCCTCTCTGTCAGGGGATGTCTGTACCCTGACCGTGTCTCTCACGGGATATCTGTACACTGATCGGTGGCTCTCAGTCCCTCTCTCTCAGGGGATATCTGTACACTGACCGGTGTCTCTCAGTCCCTCTCCCTCAGGGGATATCTGTACACTGACTGGTGTCTCTCCGTCCCTCTCTCTCATGGGATATCTGTACACTGACCGGTGTCTCTCAGTCCCTCTCTCTCAGGGGATATCTGTACACTGACTGGTGTCTCTCCGTCCCTCTCTCTCAAGGGATATCTGTAAACTGACCAATGTCTCTCAGTCCCTCTCTCTCAGAATATCTGTACCCTGACCGGTGTCTATCAGTCCCTCTCTCTCAGGGGATATCCGTATACTGACCGGTGTCTCTCAGTCCCTCTCTCTCAGGGGATATCTGAACACTGACTGGTTTCTCTCAGTCCCTCTCTCTCAGGGGATACCTGTACACTGACCGGTGTCTCTCAGTCCCTCTCTCTCATGGGATATCTGTACACTGACCGGTGTCTCTCAGTCCCTCTCTCTCAGGGGATATCTGTACACTGACTGGTGTCTCTCCGTCCCTCTCTCTCAAGGGGTATCTGTACACTGACCGGTGTCTCTCCGTCCCTCTCTCTCAAGGGATATCTGTACACTGACAGGTGTCTCTCTGTCCCTCTCTCTCAGAGGGAGATCTGTACACTGACCGGTGTCTCTCAGTCCCTCTCTCTCAGGGGGAGATCTTTACACTGACCGGTGTCTCTCAGTCCCTCTCTCTCGGGGGATATCTGTACACTGACCGGTGTCTCTCAGTCCCTCTCTCTCAGGGGGAGATCTTTACACTGATTGGTGTCTCTCAGGC
This sequence comes from Hypanus sabinus, assembly GCF_030144855.1. Lineage (NCBI taxonomy): Eukaryota > Metazoa > Chordata > Chondrichthyes > Myliobatiformes > Dasyatidae > Hypanus > Hypanus sabinus. The sequence continues at coordinate 88,399,547 of NC_082712.1, read as the reverse complement.
CCTCTCTCTCTCAGGGGATATCTGTACACTGACCGTTGTCTCTCAGTCCCTCGCTCTCAGGGGGATTTCTGTACACTGACTGGTGGCTCTAAGTCCCTCTCTATAAGGGGATATCTGTACACTGACCGGTGTCTCTCAGTCCCTCTCTGTCAGGGGGTGTCTGTACCCTGACCGTGTCTCTCACGGGATATCTGTACACTGATCGGTGGCTCTCAGTCCCTCACTCTTCGGGCGATATCTGTGCACTGACCGGTGTCTCTCAGTCCCTCTCTCCCAGGGTGAGATCTGTAAACTGACCGGAGTCACTCAGTCCCTCTCTCTCAGGGGATATCTGTAAACTGACCGGTGTCACTCAGTTATTCTCTCTCGGGGGATATCTGTACATTGACCGGTGTCTCTCAGTCCCTCGCTCTCAGGGGATATCTGTATACTGACTGATGGCTCTCCGTCCCTCTATCTCAAGGGATATTTGTACACTGACCGGTGTCTCTCAGTCCCTCTCTCTCAGGGGATTACTGTAAACTGACCGGTGTCTCTCAGTCCCTCTCTCTCGGGGGATATCTCTACACTGACCGGTGTCTCTCAGTCCCTCTCTCTCAGGGGATATCTGTACACTGACCGGTGTCTCTCAGTCCCTCTCCCTCAGGGGATATCTGTACACTGACTGGTGTCTCTCCGTCCCTCTCTCTCATGGGATATCTGTACACTGACCGGTGTCTCTGAGTCCCTCTCTCTCAGGGGATATCTGTACACTGACTGGTGTCTCTCCGTCCCTCTCTCTCAAGGGATATCTGTAAACTGACCAATGTCTCTCAGTCCCTCTCTCTCAGGATATCTGTACCCTGACCGGTGTCTATCAGTCCCTCTCTCTCACGGGATATCCGTATACTGACCGGTGTCTCTCAGTCCCTCTCTCTCAGGGGATATCTGAACACTGACTGGTTTCTCTCAGTCCCTCTCTCTCAGGGGATACCTGTACACTGACCGGTGTCTCTCAGTCCCTCTCTCTCATGGGATATCTGTACACTGACCGTTGTCTCTCAGTCCCTCTCTCTCAGGGGATATCTGTACACTGACTGGTGTCTCTCCGTCCCTCTCTCTCAAGGGGTATCTGTACACTGACCGGTGTCTCTCCGTCCCTCTCTCTCAAGGGATATCTGTACACTGACTGGTGTCTCTCTGTCCCTCTCTCTCAGGATATCGGTACACTGACCGGTGTCTCTCAGTCCCTCTCTCTCAGGGGATATCTGTACACTGACTGGTGTCTCTCAGTCCCTCTCTCTCAGGATATATCTGTACACTGACCGGTATATCTCAGTCCCTCTCTCTCAGGGGGATATCTTTACACTGACAAGTGTCTCTCAGTCCCTCTCTCTCAGAGTATATCTGTACACTGTCCGGTGTCTCTCAGTCCTTCTCTCTCAGGGGGATTTCTGTACACTAACCAGTGTCACCCTGTCCCTCTCTCTCAGGGGATATCTGTGCACTGACTCGTGTTTCTCAGTCCCTCTCTCTCAGGGGAATATCTGTACACTGACCGGTGTCACTCAGTCCCTCTCTCTCAGGGGAATATCTGTACACTGACCGGTGTCTCTCAGTCCCTCTCTCACAAGGGGATATCTGTACACTGACAAGTGTCTCTCATTCCCTCCCTCTCAGGGGATATCTGTTCACTGACCAGTGTCTCTCAGTCCCTCTCTCTCGGGGGATATCTGTTCACTGACCAGTGTCTCTCAGTCCCTCTCTCTCAGGGGGAGATCTTTACACTGATTGGTGGCTCTCAGTCCCTCTCTATAAGGGGATATCTGTACACTGACCGGTGTCTCTCAGTCCCTCTCTGTCAGGGGATGTCTGTACCCTGACCGTGTCTCTCACGGGATATCTGTACACTGATCGGTGGCTCTCAGTCCCTCACCCTTCGGGCGATATCTGTGCACTCACCGGTGTCTCTCAGTCCCTCTCTCTCAGGGGATATCCGTATACTGACCGGTGTCTCTCAGTCCCTCTCTCTCAGGGGATGTCTGTACCCTGACCGGTGTCTCTCAGTCCCTCTCTCCCAGGGTGAGATCTGTAAACTGACCGGAGTCACTCAGTCCCTCTCTCTCAGGGGATATCTGTAAACTGACCGGTGTCACTCAGTTATTCTCTCTCGGGGGATATCTGTACATTGACCGGTGTCTCTCAGTCCCTCGCTCTCAGGGGATATCTGTATACTGACTGAGGGCTCTCCGTCCCTCTATCTCAAGGGATATCTGTACACTGACCGGTGTCTCTCAGTCCCTCTCTCTCAGGGGATAACTGTAAACTGACCGGTGTCTCTCAGTCCCTCTCTCTCGGGGGATATCTCTACACTGACCGGTGTCTCTCAGTCCCTCTCTCTCAGGGGATATCTGTACACTGACCGGTGTCTCTCAGTCCCTCTCCCTCAGGGGATATCTGTACACTGACTGGTGTCTCTCCGTCCCTCTCTCTCATGGGATATCTTTACACTGACCGGTGTCTCTCAGTCCCTCTCTCTCAGGGGATATCTGTACACTGACTGGTGTCTCTCCGTCCCTCTCTCTCAAGGGATATCTGTAAACTGACCAATGTCTCTCAGTCCCTCTCTCTCAGGATATCTGTACCCTGACCGGTGTCTATCAGTCCCTCTCTCTCAGGGGATATCCGTATACTGACCGGTGTCTCTCAGTCCCTCTCTCTCAGGGGATATCTGAACACTGACTGGTTTCTCTCAGTCCCTCTCTCTCAGGGGAATATCTGTACACTGACCGGTGTCACTCAGTCCCTCTGCCTCAGGGGATATCTGTACACTGACCGGTGTCTCTCAGTCCCTCTCTCACAAGGGGATATCTGTACACTGACAAGTGTCTCTCATTCCCTCCCTCTCAGGGGATATCTGTTCACTGACCAGTGTCTCTCAGTCCCTCTCTCTCGGGGGATATCTGTACACTGACCGGTGCCTCTCAGTCCCTCTCTCTCAGTGGGAGATCTTTACACTGATTGGTGGCTCTCAGTCCCTCTCTAATAGGGGATATCTGTACACTGACCGGTGTCTCTCAGTCCCTCTCTCTCAGGGGATATCTGAACACTGACTGGTTTCTCTCAGTCCCTCTCTCTCAGGGGATACCTGTACACTGACCGGTGTCTCTCAGTCCCTCTCTCTCATGGGATATCTTTACACTGACCGTTGTCTCTCAGTCCCTCTCTCTCAGGGGATATCTGTACACTGACTGGTGTCTCTCCGTCCCTCTCTCTCAAGGGGTATCTGTACACTGACCGGTGTCTCTCCGTCCCTCTCTCTCAAGGGATATCTGTACACTGACTGGTGTCTCTCTGTCCCTCTCTCTCACGATATCGGTACACTGACCGGTGTCTCTCAGTCCCTCTCTCTCTCAGGGGATATCTGTACATTGACCGGTGTCTCTCAGTCCCTCTCCCTCAGTGGATATCTGTACACTGACTGGTGTCTCTCAGTCCCTCTCTCTCAGGATATATCTGTACACTGACCGGTATATCTCAGTCCCTCTCTCTCAGGGGATATCTGTACACTGACTGGTGTCTCTCCGTCCCTCTCTCTCAAGGGGTATCTGTACACTGACCGGTGTCTCTCCGTCCCTCTCTCTCAAGGGATATCTGTACACTGACTGGTGTCTCTCAGTCCCTCTCTCTCAGGATATATCTGTACACTGACCGGTATATCTCAGTCCCTCTCTCTCAGGGGGATATCTTTACACTGACAAGTGTCTCTCAGTCCCTCTCTCTCAGAGTATATCTGTACACTGTCCGGTGTCTCTCAGTCCTTCTCTCTCAGGGGGATTTCTGTACACTAACCAGTGTCACCCTGTCCCTCTCTCTCCGGGGATATCTGTGCACAGACTCGTGTTTCTCAGTCCCTCTCTCTCAGGGGAATAACTGTACACTGACCGGTGTCACTCAGTCCCTCTGCCTCAGGGGATATCTGTACACTGACCGGTGTCTCTCAGTCCCTCTCTCACAAGGGGATATCTGTACACTGACAAGTGTCTCTCATTCCCTCCCTCTCAGGGGATATCTGTTCACTGACCAGTGTCTCTCAGTCCCTCTCTCTCGGGGGATATCTGTACACAGACCGGTGCCTCTCAGTCCCTCTCTCTCAGGATATATCTGTACACTGACCGGTATATCTCAGTCCCTCTCTCTCAGGGGGATATCTTTACACTGACAAGTGTCTCTCAGTCCCTCTCTCTCAGAGTATATCTGTACACTGTCCGCTGTCTCTCAGTCCTTCTCTCTCAGGGGGATTTCTGTACACTAACCAGTGTCACTCTGTCCCTCTCTCTCCGGGGATATCTGTGCACTGACTCGTGTTTCTCAGTCCCTCTCTCTCAGGGGAATATCCTTACACTGACCGGTGTCTCTCAGTCCCTCTGCCTCAGGGGATATCTGTACACTGACCGGTGTCTCTCAGTCCCTCTCTCACAAGGGGATATCTGTACACTGACAAGTGTCTCTCATTCCCTCCCTCTCAGGGGATATCTGTTCACTGACCAGTGTCTCTCAGTCCCTCTCTCTCGGGGGATATCTGTACACTGACCGGTGCCTCTCAGTCCCTCTCTCTCAGGGGGAGATCTTTACACTGATTGGTGGCTCTCAGTCCCTCTCTATAAGGGGATATCTGTACACTGACCGGTGTCTCTCAGTCCCTCTCTGTCAGGGGATGTCTGTACCCTGACCGTGTCTCTCACGGGATATCTGTACACTGATCGGTGGCTCTCAGTCCCTCACCCTTCGGGCGATATCTGTGCACTCACCGGTGTCTCTCAGTCCCTCTCTCTCAGGGGATATCCGTATACTGACCGGTGTCTCTCAGTCCCTCTCTCTCAGGGGATATCTGCACACTGACTGGTTTCTCTCAGTCCCTCTCTCTCAGGGGATACCTGTACACTGACCGGTGTCTCTCAGTCCCTCTCTCTCAGTGGATATCTGTCCACTGACTGGTGTCTCTCCGTCCCTCTCTCTCAAGGGATATCTGTACACTGACCGGTGTCTCTCCGTCCCTCTCTCTCAAGGAAATTCTGTACACTGACTGGTGTCTCTCTGTCCCTCTCTCTCTCAGGATATCTGTACACTGACCGGTGTCTCTCAGTCCCTCTCTCTCAGAGTATATCTGTACACTGTCCGGTGTCTCTCAGTCCTTCTCTCTCAGGGGGATTTCTGTACACTAACCAGTGTCACCCTGTCCCTCTCTCTCCGGGGATATCTGTGCACTGACTCGTGTTTCTCAGTCCCTCTCTCTCAGGGGAATAACTGTACACTGACCGGTGTCTCTCAGTCCCTCTCTCACAAGGGGATCTCTGTACACTGACAAGTGTCTCTCATTCCCTCCCTCTCAGGGGATATCTGTTCACTGACCAGTGTCTCTCAGTCCCTCTCTCTCGGGGGATATCTGTACACAGACCGGTGCCTCTCAGTCCCTCTCTCTCAGGGGGAGATCTTTACACTGATTGGTGGCTCTCAGTCCCTCTCTATAAAGGGATATCTGTACACTGACCGGTGTCTCTCAGTCCCTCTCTGTCAGGGGATGTCTGTACCCTGACCGTGTCTCTCACGGGATATCTGTACACAGATCGGTGGCTCTCAGTCCCTCACCCTTCGGGCGATATCTGTACACTCACCGGTATCTCTCAGTCCCTCTCTCTCAGGGGATATCCGTATACTGACCGGTGTCTCTCAGTCCCTCTCTCTCAGGGGATGTCTGTACCCTGACCGGTGTCTCTCAGTCCCTCTCTCTCAGGGGATATCTGTACACTGACTGGTGTCTCTCCGTCCCTCTCTCTCAAGGGATATCTGTAAACTGACCAATGTCTCTCAGTCCCTCTCTCTCAGGATATCTGTACCCTGACCGGTGTCTATCAGTCCCTCTCTCTCAGGGGATATCCGTATACTGACCGGTGTCTCTCAGTCCCTCTCTCTCAGGGGATATCCGTATACTGACCAGTGTCTCTCAGTCCCTCTCTCTCAGGGGATATCTGAACACTGACTGGTTTCTCTCAGTCCCTCTCTCTCAGGGGATACCTGTACACTGACCGGTGTCTCTCAGTCCCTCTCTCTCAGGGGATACCTGTACACTGACCGGTGTCTCTCAGTCCCTCTCTCTCATGGGATATCTGTACCCTGACCGGTGTCTATCAGTCCCTCTCTCTCAGGGGATATCCGTATACTGACCAGTGTCTCTCAGTCCCTCTCTCTCAGGGGATATCTGAACACTGACTGGATTCTCTCAGTCCCTCTCTCTCAGGGGATACCTGTACACTGACCGGTGTCTCTCAGTCCCTCTCTCTCATGGGATATCTGTACACTGACCGGTGTCTCTCAGTCCCTCTCTCTCAGGGGATATCTGTACACTGACTGGTGTCTCTCCGTCCCTCTCTCTCAAGGGGTATCTGTACACTGACCGGTGTCTCTCCGTCCCTCTCTCTCAAGGGATATCTGTACACTGACAGGTGTCTCTCTGTCCCTCTCTCTCAAGGGATATCTGTAAACTGACCAATGTCTCTCAGTCTCTCTCTCTCAGGATATCTGTACACTGACCGGTGTCTATCAGTCCCTGTCTCTCAGGGGATACCTGTAAACTGACCAATGTCTCTCAGTCCCTCTCTCTCAGGATATCTGTACACTGACTGGTGTCTCTCAGTCCCTCTCTCTCAGGGGATATCTGTACACTGACTGGTGTCTCTCCGTCCCTCTCTCTCAAGGGATATCTGTAAACTGACCAATGTCTCTCAGTCCCTCTCTCTCAGGATATCTGTACCCTGACCGGTGTCTATCAGTCCCTCTCTCTCAGGGGATATCCGTATACTGACCGGTGTCTCTCAGTCCCTCTCTCTCAGGGGATATCCGTATACTGACCAGTGTCTCTCAGTCCCTCTCTCTCAGGGGATATCTGAACACTGACTGGTTTCTCTCAGTCCCTCTCTCTCAGGGGATACCTGTACACTGACCGGTGTCTCTCAGTCCCTCTCTCTCAGGGGATACCTGTACACTGACCGGTGTCTCTCAGTCCCTCTCTCTCATGGGATATCTGTACCCTGACCGGTGTCTATCAGTCCCTCTCTCTCAGGGGATATCCGTATACTGACCAGTGTCTCTCAGTCCCTCTCTCTCAGGGGATATCTGAACACTGACTGGATTCTCTCAGTCCCTCTCTCTCAGGGGATACCTGTACACTGACCGGTGTCTCTCAGTCCCTCTCTCTCATGGGATATCTGTACACTGACCGGTGTCTCTCAGTCCCTCTCTCTCAGGGGATATCTGTACACTGACTGGTGTCTCTCCGTCCCTCTCTCTCAAGGGGTATCTGTACACTGACCGGTGTCTCTCCGTCCCTCTCTCTCAAGGGATATCTGTACACTGACAGGTGTCTCTCTGTCCCTCTCTCTCAAGGGATATCTGTAAACTGACCAATGTCTCTCAGTCTCTCTCTCTCAGGATATCTGTACACTGACCGGTGTCTATCAGTCCCTGTCTCTCAGGGGATACCTGTAAACTGACCAATGTCTCTCAGTCCCTCTCTCTCAGGATATCTGTACACTGACTGGTGTCTCTCAGTCCCTCTCTCTCAGAGGGAGATCTGTACACTGACCGGTGTCTCTCAGTCCCTCTCTCTCAGGGGGAGATCTTTACACTGACCGGTGTCTCTCAGTCCCTCTCTCTCAGGGGGAGATCTTTACACTGATTGGTGTCTCTCAGGCCCTCTCTCTCTCAGGGGATATCTGTACACTGACCGTTGTCTCTCAGTCCCTCGCTCTCAGGGGGATTTCTGTACACTGACTGGTGGCTCTAAGTCCCTCTCTATAAGGGGATATCTGTACACTGACCGGTGTCTCTCAGTCCCTCTCTGTCAGGGGGTGTCTGTACCCTGACCGTGTCTCTCACGGGATATCTGTACACTGATCGGTGGCTCTCAGTCCCTCACTCTTCGGGCGATATCTGTGCACTGACCGGTGTCTCTCAGTCCCTCTCTCCCAGGGTGAGATCTGTAAACTGACCGGAGTCACTCAGTCCCTCTCTCTCAGGGGATATCTGTAAACTGACCGGTGTCACTCAGTTATTCTCTCTCGGGGGATATCTGTACATTGACCGGTGTCTCTCAGTCCCTCGCTCTGAGGGGATATCTGTATACTGACTGATGTCTCTCTGTCCCTCTATCTCAAGGGATATCTGTACACTGACCGGTGTCTCTCAGTCCCTCTCTCTCAGGGGATAACTGTAAACTGACCGGTGTCTCTCAGTCCCTCTCTCTCGGGGGATATCTCTACACTGACCGGTGTCTCTCAGTCCCTCTCTCTCAGGGTATATCTGTACACTGACCGGTGTCTCTCAGTCCCTCTCCCTCTGGGGATATCTGTACACTGACTGGTGTCTCTCCGTCCCTCTCTCTCATGGGATATCTGTACACTGACCGGTGTCTCTCAGTCCCTCTCTCTCAGGGGATATCTGTACACTGACTGGTGTCTCTCCATCCCTCTCTCTCAAGGGATATCTGTAAACTGACCAATGTCTCTCAGTCCCTCTCTCTCAGGATATCTGTACCCTGACCGGTGTCTATCAGTCCCTCTCTCTCAGGGGATATCCGTATACTGACCGGTGTCTCTCAGTCCCTCTCTCTCTGGGGATATCTGTACACTGACCGGTGTCTCTCAGTCCCTCTCTCTCAGGGGATATCTGTACACTGACTGGTGTCTCTCCGTCCCTCTCTCTCAAGGGGTATCTGTACACTGACCGGTGTCTCTCCGTCCCTCTCTCTCAAGGGATATCTGTACACTGACTGGTGTCTCTCTGTCCCTCTCTCTCAGGATATCTGTACACTGACCGGTGTCTCTCAGTCCCTCTCTCTCAGGGGATATCTGTACACTGACTGGTGTCTCTCAGTCCCTCTCTCTCAGGATATATCTGTACACTGACCGGTATATCTCAGTCCCACTCTCTCAGGGGGATATCTTTACACTGACAAGTGTCTCTCAGTCCCTCTCTCTCAGGGGATAACTGTAAACTGACCGTTGTCTCTCAGTCCCTCTCTCTCGGGGGATATCTCTACACTGACCGGTGTCTCTCAGTCCCTCTCTCTCAGGGTATATCTGTACACTGACCGGTGTCTCTCAGTCCCTCTCCCTCTGGGGATATCTGTACACTGACTGGTGTCTCTCCGTCCCTCTCTCTCATGGGATATCTGTACACTGACCGGTGTCTCTCAGTCCCTCTCTCTCAGGGGATATCTGTACACTGACTGGTGTCTCTCCGTCCCTCTCTCTCAAGGGATATCTGTAAACTGACCAATGTCTCTCAGTCCCTCTCTCTCAGGATATCTGTACCCTGACCGGTGTCTATCAGTCCCTCTCTCTCAGGGGATATCCGTATACTGACCGGTGTCTCTCAGTCCCTCTCTCTCTGGGGATATCTGTACACTGACCGGTGTCTCTCAGTCCCTCTCTCTCAGGGGATATCTGTACACTGACTGGTGTCTCTCCGTCCCTCTCTCTCAAGGGGTATCTGTACACTGACCGGTGTCTCTCCGTCCCTCTCTCTCAAGGGATATCTGTACACTGACTGGTGTCTCTCTGTCCCTCTCTCTCAGGATATCTGTACACTGACCGGTGTCTCTCAGTCCCTCTCTCTCAGGGGATATCTGTACACTGACTGGTGTCTCTCAGTCCCTCTCTCTCAGGATATATCTGTACACTGACCGGTATATCTCAGTCCCTCTCTCTCAGGGGGATATCTTTACACTGACAAGTGTCTCTCAGTCCCTCTCTCTCAGAGTATATCTGTACACTGTCCGGTGTCTCTCAGTCCTTCTCTCTCAGGGGGATTTCTGTACACTAACCAGTGTCACTCTGTCCCTCTCTCTCCGGGGATATCTGTGCACTGACTCGTGTTTCTCAGTCCCTCTCTCTCAGGGGAATATCCTTACACTGACCGGTGTCTCTCCGTCCCTCTCTCTCAAGGGATATCTGTACACTGACAGGTGTCTCTCTGTCCCTCTCTCTCAAGGGATATCTGTAAACTGACCAATGTCTCTCAGTCCCTCTCTCTCAGGATATCTGTACACTGACCGGTGTCTATCAGTCCCTGTCTCTCAGGGGATACCTGTAAACTGACCAATGTCTCTCAGTCCCTCTCTCTCAGGATATCTGTACACTGACTGGTGTCTCTCAGTCCCTCTCTCTCAGAGGGAGATCTGTACACTGACCGGTGTCTCTCAGTCCCTCTCTCTCAGGGGGAGATCTTTACACTGACCGGTGTCTCTCAGTCCCTCTCTCTCAGGGGGAGATCTTTACACTGATTGGTGTCTCTCAGGCCCTCTCTCTCTCAGGGGATATCTGTACACTGACCGTTGTCTCTCAGTCCCTCGCTCTCAGGGGGATTTCTGTACACTGACTGGTGGCTCTAAGTCCCTCTCTATAAGGGGATATCTGTACACTGACCGGTGTCTCTCAGTCCCTCTCTGTCAGGGGGTGTCTGTACCCTGACCGTGTCTCTCACGGGATATCTGTACACTGATCGGTGGCTCTCAGTCCCTCACTCTTCGGGCGATATCTGTGCACTGACCGGTGTCTCTCAGTCCCTCTCTCCCAGGGTGAGATCTGTAAACTGACCGGAGTCACTCAGTCCCTCTCTCTCAGGGGATATCTGTAAACTGACCGGTGTCACTCAGTTATTCTCTCTCGGGGGATATCTGTACATTGACCGGTGTCTCTCAGTCCCTCGCTCTGAGGGGATATCTGTATACTGACTGATGTCTCTCTGTCCCTCTATCTCAAGGGATATCTGTACACTGACCGGTGTCTCTCAGTCCCTCTCTCTCAGGGGATAACTGTAAACTGACCGGTGTCTCTCAGTCCCTCTCTCTCGGGGGATATCTCTACACTGACCGGTGTCTCTCAGTCCCTCTCTCTCAGGGTATATCTGTACACTGACCGGTGTCTCTCAGTCCCTCTCCCTCTGGGGATATCTGTACACTGACTGGTGTCTCTCCGTCCCTCTCTCTCATGGGATATCTGTACACTGACCGGTGTCTCTCAGTCCCTCTCTCTCAGGGGATATCTGTACACTGACTGGTGTCTCTCCATCCCTCTCTCTCAAGGGATATCTGTAAACTGACCAATGTCTCTCAGTCCCTCTCTCTCAGGATATCTGTACCCTGACCGGTGTCTATCAGTCCCTCTCTCTCAGGGGATATCCGTATACTGACCGGTGTCTCTCAGTCCCTCTCTCTCTGGGGATATCTGTACACTGACCGGTGTCTCTCAGTCCCTCTCTCTCAGGGGATATCTGTACACTGACTGGTGTCTCTCCGTCCCTCTCTCTCAAGGGGTATCTGTACACTGACCGGTGTCTCTCCGTCCCTCTCTCTCAAGGGATATCTGTACACTGACTGGTGTCTCTCTGTCCCTCTCTCTCAGGATATCTGTACACTGACCGGTGTCTCTCAGTCCCTCTCTCTCAGGGGATATCTGTACACTGACTGGTGTCTCTCAGTCCCTCTCTCTCAGGATATATCTGTACACTGACCGGTATATCTCAGTCCCTCTCTCTCAGGGGGATATCTTTACACTGACAAGTGTCTCTCAGTCCCTGTCTCTCAGGGGATAACTGTAAACTGACCGTTGTCTCTCAGTCCCTCTCTCTCGGGGGATATCTCTACACTGACCGGTGTCTCTCAGTCCCTCTCTCTCAGGGTATATCTGTACACTGACCGGTGTCTCTCAGTCCCTCTCCCTCTGGGGATATCTGTACACTGACTGGTGTCTCTCCGTCCCTCTCTCTCATGGGATATCTGTACACTGACCGGTGTCTCTCAGTCCCTCTCTCTCAGGGGATATCTGTACACTGACTGGTGTCTCTCCGTCCCTCTCTCTCAAGGGATATCTGTAAACTGACCAATGTCTCTCAGTCCCTCTCTCTCAGGATATCTGTACCCTGACCGGTGTCTATCAGTCCCTCTCTCTCAGGGGATATCCGTATACTGACCGGTGTCTCTCAGTCCCTCTCTCTCTGGGGATATCTGTACACTGACCGGTGTCTCTCAGTCCCTCTCTCTCAGGGGATATCTGTACACTGACTGGTGTCTCTCCGTCCCTCTCTCTCAAGGGGTATCTGTACACTGACCGGTGTCTCTCCGTCCCTCTCTCTCAAGGGATATCTGTACACTGACTGGTGTCTCTCTGTCCCTCTCTCTCAGGATATCTGTACACTGACCGGTGTCTCTCAGTCCCTCTCTCTCAGGGGATATCTGTACACTGACTGGTGTCTCTCAGTCCCTCTCTCTCAGGATATATCTGTACACTGACCGGTATATCTCAGTCCCTCTCTCTCAGGGGGATATCTTTACACTGACAAGTGTCTCTCAGTCCCTCTCTCTCAGAGTATATCTGTACACTGTCCGGTGTCTCTCAGTCCTTCTCTCTCAGGGGGATTTCTGTACACTAACCAGTGTCACTCTGTCCCTCTCTCTCCGGGGATATCTGTGCACTGACTCGTGTTTCTCAGTCCCTCTCTCTCAGGGGAATATCCTTACACTGACCGGTGTCTCTCCGTCCCTCTCTCTCAAGGGATATCTGTACACTGACAGGTGTCTCTCTGTCCCTCTCTCTCAAGGGATATCTGTAAACTGACCAATGTCTCTCAGTCCCTCTCTCTCAGGATATCTGTACACTGACCGGTGTCTATCAGTCCCTGTCTCTCAGGGGATACCTGTAAACTGACCAATGTCTCTCAGTCCCTCTCTCTCAGGATATCTGTACACTGACTGGTGTCTCTCAGTCCCTCTCTCTCAGAGGGAGATCTGTACACTGACCGGTGTCTCTCAGTCCCTCTCTCTCAGGGGGAGATCTTTACACTGACCGGTGTCTCTCAGTCCCTCTCTCTCAGGGGGAGATCTTTACACTGATTGGTGTCTCTCAGGCCCTCTCTCTCTCAGGGGATATCTGTACACTGACCGTTGTCTCTCAGTCCCTCGCTCTCAGGGGGATTTCTGTACACTGACTGGTGGCTCTAAGTCCCTCTCTATAAGGGGATATCTGTACACTGACCGGTGTCTCTCAGTCCCTCTCTGTCAGGGGGTGTCTGTACCCTGACCGTGTCTCTCACGGGATATCTGTACACTGATCGGTGGCTCTCAGTCCCTCACTCTTCGGGCGATATCTGTGCACTGACCGGTGTCTCTCAGTCCCTCTCTCCCAGGGTGAGATCTGTAAACTGACCGGAGTCACTCAGTCCCTCTCTCTCAGGGGATATCTGTAAACTGACCGGTGTCACTCAGTTATTCTCTCTCGGGGGATATCTGTACATTGACCGGTGTCTCTCAGTCCCTCGCTCTCAGGGGATATCTGTATACTGACTGATGTCTCTCTGTCCCTCTATCTCAAGGGATATCTGTACACTGACCGGTGTCTCTCAGTCCCTCTCTCTCAGGGGATAACTGTAAACTGACCGGTGTCTCTCAGTCCCTCTCTCTCGGGGGATATCTCTACACTGACCGGTGTCTCTCAGTCCCTCTCTCTCAGGGTATATCTGTACACTGACCGGTGTCTCTCAGTCCCTCTCCCTCTGGGGATATCTGTACACTGACTGGTGTCTCTCCGTCCCTCTCTCTCATGGGGTATCTGTACACTGACCGGTGTCTCTCAGTCCCTCTCTCTCAGGGGATATCTGTACACTGACTGGTGTCTCTCCGTCCCTCTCTCTCAAGGGATATCTGTAAACTGACCAATGTCTCTCAGTCCCTCTCTCTCAGGATATCTGTACCCTGACCGGTGTCTATCAGTCCCTCTCTCTCAGGGGATATCCGTATACTGACCGGTGTCTCTCAGTCCCTCTCTCTCTGGGGATATCTGTACACTGACCGGTGTCTCTCAGTCCCTCTCTCTCAGGGGATATCTGTACACTGACTGGTGTCTCTCCGTCCCTCTCTCTCAAGGGGTATCTGTACACTGACCGGTGTCTCTCCGTCCCTCTCTCTCAAGGGATATCTGTACACTGACTGGTGTCTCTCTGTCCCTCTCTCTCAGGATATCTGTACACTGACCGGTGTCTCTCAGTCCCTCTCTCTCAGGGGATATCTGTACACTGACTGGTGTCTCTCAGTCCCTCTCTCTCAGGATATATCTGTACACTGACCGGTATATCTCAGTCCCTCTCTCTCAGGGGGATATCTTTACACTGACAAGTGTCTCTCAGTCCCTCTCTCTCAGAGTATATCTGTACACTGTCCGGTGTCTCTCAGTCCTTCTCTCTCAGGGGGATTTCTGTACACTAACCAGTGTCACTCTGTCCCTCTCTCTCCGGGGATATCTGTGCACTGACTCGTGTTTCTCAGTCCCTCTCTCTCAGGGGAATATCCTTACACTGACCGGTGTCTCTCAGTCCCTCTGCCTCAGGGGATATCTGTACACTGACCGGTGTCTCTCAGTCCCTCTCTCACAAGGGGATATCTGTACACTGACAAGTGTCTCTCATTCCCTCCCTCTCAGGGGATATCTGTTCACTGACCAGTGTCTCTCAGTCCCTCTCTCTCGGGGGATATCTGTACACTGACCGGTGCCTCTCAGTCCCTCTCTCTCAGGGGGAGATCTTTACACTGATTGGTGGCTCTCAGTCCCTCTCTATAAGGGGATATCTGTACACTGACCGGTGTCTCTCAGTCCCTCTCTGTCAGGGGATGTCTGTACCCTGACCGTGTCTCTCACGGGATATCTGTACACTGATCGGTGGCTCTCAGTCCCTCACCCTTCGGGCGATATCTGTGCACTCACCGGTGTCTCTCAGTCCCTCTCTCTCAGGGGATATCCGTATACTGACCGGTGTCTCTCAGTCCCTCTCTCTCAGGGGATATCTGCACACTGACTGGTTTCTCTCAGTCCCTCTCTCTCAGGGGATACCTGTACACTGACCGGTGTCTCTCAGTCCCTCTCTCTCAGGGGATACCTGTACACTGACCGGTGTCTCTCAGTCCCTCTCTCTCATGGGATATCTGTACCCTGACCGGTGTCTATCAGTCCCTCTCTCTCAGGGGATATCCGTATACTGACCAGTGTCTCTCAGTCCCTCTCTCTCAGGGGATATCTGAACACTGACTGGATTCTCTCAGTCCCTCTCTCTCAGGGGATACCTGTACACTGACCGGTGTCTCTCAGTCCCTCTCTCTCATGGGATATCTGTACACTGACCGGTGTCTCTCAGTCCCTCTCTCTCAGGGGATATCTGTACACTGACTGGTGTCTCTCCGTCCCTCTCTCTCAAGGGGTATCTGTACACTGACCGGTGTCTCTCCGTCCCTCTCTCTCAAGGGATATCTGTACACTGACAGGTGTCTCTCTGTCCCTCTCTCTCAAGGGATATCTGTAAACTGACCAATGTCTCTCAGTCCCTCTCTCTCAGGATATCTGTACACTGACCGGTGTCTATCAGTCCCTGTCTCTCAGGGGATACCTGTAAACTGACCAATGTCTCTCAGTCCCTCTCTCTCAGGATATCTGTACACTGACTGGTGTCTCTCAGTCCCTCTCTCTCAGAGGGAGATCTGTACACTGACCGGTGTCTCTCAGTCCCTCTCTCTCAGGGGGAGATCTTTACACTGACCTGTGTCTCTCAGTCCCTCTCTCTCAGGGGGAGATCTTTACACTGATTGGTGTCTCTCAGGCCCTCTCTCTCTCAGGGGATATCTGTACACTGACCGTTGTCTCTCAGTCCCTCGCTCTCAGGGGGATTTCTGTACACTGACTGGTGGCTCTAAGTCCCTCTCTATAAGGGGATATCTGTACACTGACCGGTGTCTCTCAGTCCCTCTCTGTCAGGGGGTGTCTGTACCCTGACCGTGTCTCTCACGGGATATCTGTACACTGATCGGTGGCTCTCAGTCCCTCACTCTTCGGGCGATATCTGTGCACTGACCGGTGTCTCTCAGTCCCTCTCTCCCAGGGTGAGATCTGTAAACTGACCGGAGTCACTCAGTCCCTCTCTCTCAGGGGATATCTGTAAACTGACCGGTGTCACTCAGTTATTCTCTCTCGGGGGATATCTGTACATTGACCGGTGTCTCTCAGTCCCTCGCTCTCAGGGGATATCTGTATACTGACTGATGTCTCTCTGTCCCTCTATCTCAAGGGATATCTGTACACTGACCGGTGTCTCTCAGTCCCTCTCTCTCAGGGGATAACTGTAAACTGACCGGTGTCTCTCAGTCCCTCTCTCTCGGGGGATATCTCTACACTGACCGGTGTCTCTCAGTCCCTCTCTCTCAGGGTATATCTGTACACTGACCGGTGTCTCTCAGTCCCTCTCCCTCTGGGGATATCTGTACACTGACTGGTGTCTCTCCGTCCCTCTCTCTCATGGGATATCTGTACACTGACCGGTGTCTCTCAGTCCCTCTCTCTCAGGGGATATCTGTACACTGACTGGTGTCTCTCCGTCCCTCTCTCTCAAGGGATATCTGTAAACTGACCAATGTCTCTCAGTCCCTCTCTCTCAGGGTATCTGTACCCTGACCGGTGTCTATCAGTCCCTCTCTCTCAGGGGATATCCGTATACTGACCGGTGTCTCTCAGTCCCTCTCTCTCTGGGGATATCTGTACACTGACCGGTGTCTCTCAGTCCCTCTCTCTCAGGGGATATCTGTACACTGACTGGTGTCTCTCCGTCCCTCTCTCTCAAGGGGTATCTGTACACTGACCGGTGTCTCTCCGTCCCTCTCTCTCAAGGGATATCTGTACACTGACTGGTGTCTCTCTGTCCCTCTCTCTCAGGATATCTGTACACTGACCGGTGTCTCTCAGTCCCTCTCTCTCAGGGGATATCTGTACACTCACTGGTGTCTCTCAGTCCCTCTCTCTCAGGATATATCTGTACACTGACCGGTATATCTCAGTCCCTCTCTCTCAGGGGGATATCTTTACACTGACAAGTGTCTCTCAGTCCCTCTCTCTCAGAGTATATCTGTACACTGTCCGGTGTCTCTCAGTCCTTCTCTCTCAGGGGGATTTCTGTACACTAACCAGTGTCACTCTGTCCCTCTCTCTCCGGGGATATCTGTGCACTGACTCGTGTTTCTCAGTCCCTCTCTCTCAGGGGAATATCCTTACACTGACCGGTGTCTCTCAGTCCCTCTGCCTCAGGGGATATCTGTACACTGACCGGTGTCTCTCAGTCCCTCTCTCACAAGGGGATATCTGTACACTGACAAGTGTCTCTCATTCCCTCCCTCTCAGGGGATA
The DNA here is from genome assembly GCF_030144855.1 of Hypanus sabinus. Lineage (NCBI taxonomy): Eukaryota > Metazoa > Chordata > Chondrichthyes > Myliobatiformes > Dasyatidae > Hypanus > Hypanus sabinus. The sequence goes on along the minus strand of NC_082712.1, from coordinate 88,382,295 downwards.
TCTGTTCACTGACCAGTGTCTCTCAGTCCCTCTCTCTCGGGGGATATCTGTACACTGACCGGTGCCTCTCAGTCCCTCTCTCTCAGGGGGAGATCTTTACACTGATTGGTGGCTCTCAGTCCCTCTCTATAAGGGGATATCTGTACACTGACCGGTGTCTCTCAGTCCCTCTCTGTCAGGGGATGTCTGTACCCTGACCGTGTCTCTCACGGGATATCTGTACACTGATCGGTGGCTCTCAGTCCCTCACCCTTCGGGCGATATCTGTGCACTCACCGGTGTCTCTCAGTCCCTCTCTCTCAGGGGATATCTGTCCACTGACTGGTGTCTCTCCGTCCCTCTCTCTCAAGGGATATCTGTACACTGACCGGTGTCTCTCCGTCCCTCTCTCTCAAGGGAATTCTGTACACTGACTGGTGTCTCTCTGTCCCTCTCTCTCAGGATATCTGTACACTGACCGGTGTCTCTCAGTCCCTCTCTCTCAGTATATATCTGTACACTGACCGGTATATCTTAGTCCCTCTCTCTCAGGGGGATATTTTTACACTGACAAGTGTCTCTCAGTCCCTCTCTCTCAGGGGATATCTGTTCTCTGACCAGTGTCTCTCAGTCCCTCTCTCTCGGGGGATATCTGTACACTGTCCGGTGTCTCTCAGTCCTTCTCTCTCAGGGGGATTTCTGTACACTAACCAGTGTCACTCTGTCCCTCTCTCTCCGGGGATATCTGTGCACTGACTGGTGTTTCTCAGTCCCTCTCTCTCAGGGGAATATCTGTACACTGACCGGTGTCTCTCAGTCCCTCTGCCTCAGTGGATATCTGTACACTGACCTGTGTCTCTCAGTCCCTCTCTCACAAGGGGATATCTGTACACTGACAAGAGTCTCTCAGTCCCTCCCTCTCAGGGGATATCTGTTCACTGACCAGTGTCTCTCAGTCCCTCTCTCTCGGGGGATATCTGTACACTGACTGGTGTCTCTCAGTCCCTCTCTCTCAGAGGGAGATCTGTACACTGACCGGTGTCTCTCAGTCCCTCTCTCTCAGGGGGAGATCTTTACACTGATTGGTGTCTCTCAGGCCCTCTCTCTCTCAGGGGATATCTGTACAATGACCGGTGTCTCTCAGTCCCTCTCTCTCAGGGGCAGATCTTTACACTGATTGGTGTCTCTCAGGCCCTCTCTCTCTCAGGGGATATCTGTACACTGACCGTTGTCTCTCAGTCCCTCGCTCTCAGGGGGATTTTTGTACACTGACTGGTGGCTCTCAGTCCCTCTCTATAAGGGGATATCTGTACACTGACCGGTGTCTCTCAGTCCCTCTCTGTCAGGGGGTGTCTGTACCCTGACCGTGTCTCTCACGGGATATCTGTACACTGATCGGTGGCTCTCAGTCCCTCACTCTTCGGGCGATATCTGTGCACTGACCGGTATCTCTCAGTCCCTCTCTCTCAGGGGATATCCGTACACTGACCGGTGTCTCTCAGTCCCTCTCTCCCAGGGTGAGATCTGTAAACTGACCGGATTCACTCAGTCCCTCTCTCTCAGGGGATATTTGTAAACTGACCGGTGTCACTCAGTTATTCTCTCTCGGGGGATATCTGTACACTGACCCGTGTCTCTCAGTCCCTCTCTCTCAGGGGATATCTGTATACTGACTGGTGTCTCTCCGTCCATCTCTCTCAAGGGATATCTGTACACTGACCGGTGTCTCTCAGTCCCTCTCTCTCAGGGGATATCTGTACACTGACCGGTGTCTCTCAGTCTCTCTCCCTCAGGGGATATCTTTACACTGACTGGTGTCTCTCAGTCCCTCTCTCTCAGGGGATATCTGTACACTGACTGGTGTCTCTCCGTCCCTCTCTCTCAAGGGATATCTGTAAACTGACCAATGTCTCTCAGTCCCTCTCTCTCAGGATATCTGTACACTGACCGGTGTCTATCAGTCCCTCTCTCTCAGGGGATACCTGTACACTGACCGGTGTCTCTCAGTCCCTCTCTCTCAGGGGGAGATCTTTACACTGATTGTTGTCTCTCATGCCCTCTCTCTCTCAGGGCATATCTGTACACTGACCGGTGTCTCTCAGTCCCTCGCTCTCAGGGGGATTTCTGTACACTGACTGGTGGCTCTCAGTCCCTCTCTATAAGGGGATATCTGTACACTGATCGGTGGCTCTCAGTCCCTCTCTCTCAGGGGATATCCGTATACTGACCGGTGTCTCTCAGTCCCTCTCTCTCAGGGGATATCTGAACACTGACTGGTTTCTCTCAGTCCCTCTCTCTCAGGGGATATCTGTACACTGACCGGTGTCTCTCAGTCCCTCTCTCTCATGGGATATCTGTACACTGACCGGTGTCTCTCAGTCCCTCTCTCTCAGGGGATATCTGTACACTGACTGGTGTCACTCCGTCCCTCTCTCTCAAGGGATATCTGTACACTGACCGGTGTCTCTCTGTCCCTCTCTCTCAAGGGATATCTGTACACTGACTGGTGTCTCTCAGTCCCTCTCTCTCTGGGAATATCTGTACACTGACCGGTGTCTCTCAGTCCCTCTCTCTCAGGGGATATCTGTACACTGACAGGTGTCTCTCAGTCCCTCTCTCTCAGGATATATCTGTACACTGACCGGTATATCACAGTCCCTCTCTCTCAGGGGGATATCTTTACACTGACAAGTTTCTCTCAGTCCCTCTCTCTCAGAGTATATCTGTACACTGTCTGGTGTCTCTCAGTCCTTCTCTCTCAGGGGGATTTCTGTACACTAACCAGTGTCACTCTGTCCCTCTCTCTCCGGGGATATATGTGCACTGACTGGTGTTTCTCAGTCCCTCTCTCTCAGGGGAATATCTGTACACTGACCGGTGTCTCTCAGTCCCTCTGCCTCAGGGGATATCTGTACACTGACCGGTGTCTCTCAGTCCCTCTCTCACAAGGGGATATCAGTACACTGACAAGTGTCTCTCAGTCCCTCTCTCTCAGAGGGAGATCTGTACACTGACCGGTGTCTCTCAGTCCCTCTCTCTCAGGGGGAGATCTTTACACTGATTGGTGTCTCTCAGGCCCTCTCTCTCTCAGGGGGATTTCTGTACACTGACTGGTGGCTCTCAGTCCCTCTCTATAAGGGGATATCTGTACACTGACCGGTGTCTCTCAGTCCCTCTCTGTCAGGGGGTGTCTGTACCCTGACCGTGTCTCTCACGGGATATCTGTGCACTGACCGGTGTCTCTCAGTCCCTCTCTCTCAGGGGATATCCGTATACTGACCGGTGTCTCTCAGTCCCTCTCTCTCAGGGGATATCTGAACACTGACTGGTTTCTCTCAGTCCCTCTCTCTCAGGGGATACCTGTACACTGACCGGTGTCTCTCAGTCCCTCTCTCTCAGGGGATATCTGTACACTGACCGGTGTCTCTCCGTCCCTCTCTCTCAAGGGATATCTGTACACTGACTGGTGTCTCTCCGTCCCTCTCTCTCAGGGGATATCTGTACACTGACCGGTGTCTCTCCGTCCCTCTCTCTCAGGATATCTGTACACTGACCGGTGTCTCTCAGTCCCTCTCTCTCAGGGGATATCTGTACACTGACAGGTGTCTCTCAGTCCCTCTCTCTCAGGATATATCTGTACACTGACCGGTATATCTCAGTCCCTCTCTCTCAGGGGGATATCTTTACACTGACAAGTGTCTCTCAGTCCCTCTCTCACAAGGGGATATCTGTACACTGACAAGTGTCTCTCAGTCCCTCCCTCTCAGGGGATATCTGTTCACTGTCCCGTGTCTCTCAGTCCCTCTCTCTCGGGGGATATCTGTACACTGACTGGTGTCTCTCAGTCCCTCTCTCTCAGGGGATATCTGTACACTGACCGGTGTCTCTCAGTCCCTCGCTCTCAGGGGGATTTCTGTACACTGACTGGTGGCTCTCAGTCCCTCTCTATAAGGGGATATCTGTACACTGACCGGTGTCTCTCAGTCCCTCTCTGTCAGGCGGTGTCTGTACCCTGACCGTGTCTCTCACGTGATATCTGTACACTGATCGGTGGCTCTCAGTCCCTCACTCTTCGGGCGATATCTGTGCACTGACCGGTGTCTCTCAGTCCCTCTCTCTCAGGGGATATCCGTACACTGACCGGTGTCTCTCAGTCCCTCTCTCCCATGGTGCGATCTGTAAACTGACCGGTGTCACTCAGTCCCTCTCTCTCAGGGGATATCTGTAAACTGACCGGTGTCACTCAGTTATTCTCTCTCGGGGGATATCTGTACACTGACCGGTTTCTCTCAGTCCCTCTCTCTCAGGGGATATCTGTATACTGACTGGTGTCTCTCCGTCCCTCTCTCTCAAGGGATATCTGTACACTGACTGGTGTCTCTCCATCCCTCTCTCTCAAGGGATATCTGTACACTGACTGGTGTCTCTCCGTCCCTCTCTCTCAGGATATCTGTACACTGACCGGTGTCTCTCAGTCCCTCTCTCTCAGGGGGAGATCTTTACACTGATTGGTGTCTCTCAGGCCCTCTCTCTCTCAGGGGATATCTGTACACTGGCCGGTGTCTCTCAGTCCCTCTCTCTCCGGGGATATCTGTACACTGACCGGTGTCTCTCAGTCCCTCTCTCTCAGGGGATATCTGTACACTGACCGGTGTCTCTCAGTCCCTCTCTCTCATGGGATATCTGTACACTGACCGGTGTCTCTCAGTCCCTCTCTCTCAGGGGATATCTGTACACTGACTGGTTTCTCTCAGTCCCTCTCTCTCAGGATATCTGTACACTGACCGGTGTCTCTCAGTCCCACTCTCTCTCAGGGGATACCTGTACACTGACCAGTGTCTCTCAGTCCCTCTCTCTCAGAGGATATCTGTACACTGACTGGTGTCTCTCAGTTCCTTTCTGTCAGGATATCTGTACACTGACCAGTGTCTCTCATTCCCTCTCTCTCAGCAAATATTTGTGCACTGGCCGTTGTCTGTTGACAAATCTTTTCCATGTTGAAACTGCTGATACATTGTTCCTTTCCAGAAGAAAGGAAGAAAGAAAGGTTCCAGGCTTTGGGACTACCGAGATCCCTTCCATCCCTAGTGCCCTGCTGAGTGTTCGTACTGTTATCAATTCCCAGATTGTTATTCTGTAGTTTGTCTAATGTGTCCATGTAGAGGAGGGAATCACGACGGTGGCAAATGATAATGACCTCTCCTGTGCAGGGCCAATCACATCTCGGTGGAGATGGGGACCAACATCCTTAGGCGGTACAGTGGGGAGCGGCACAGAGTGACCAGGGTCATCGTTCATCCTGGCTTCAACCTCTCCACCTTTGACAACGACATAGCCTTGCTGCTGGTGAAGCCACAGATCGCGTTCCACAAGAACCAGGAGCCGGTTCTCCTGCCTCCGAGCATGGAGACAAACATCAGCTCCTGGGCTCCCTGCTTCGTCATCGGATGGGGTGTGACCAGAAACGGTAAGGACACACCCAGACTTGCAAGAGTCATGGGAATGGCCAGGAGTTACTCACGGGGCTGGGGACCAATTCGGGGGCTTGGAGATTCCTGGGAGAAAGTCACAGGCTGGCGTTCTGGGGGTCTCCTGTTCTGTAACAGTGAGCAAGGTTGGATCTATTCCGATGCTTCAGGGTGTGAGTTATAGGCTGGGATCTCATCTCGGAATTTGTTGGTCTATATGCAGAATAGCTGGGAATGAGTTACAAGCAGGGATTATATCCAGGTGTTCAGGGACATGACTGGGAGTGAGTTACAGGCTAAAGTTTCATCGAGGAATTTGATCATTATATATGGAATATCTGGGAATGAAGTACAGGCTGGGATTTGATCCAGGGTTTCAGTGATTTATATACAGAAAATCCCCTTTGGAGGTACGGGCTGGCATCCCTCCAGGGATTAAGTGAGATGCTGGAGAGTGAGTTTAACACGGGGTTCCAATCCAGGAAATTCGATTTTATATTTAGAGCACACACACATGCAAGCAGTCAGTGATCACTGGTAGTTGCATATGAATCTTCTGCTGGTGCTCGACCTGGTCACTTGAGGGTCTTGAGATGACTGAAGGGGCCGATCCGTGATCCCCAAGTCCTATTGCAGTGTTGGCAGGTGTAGGCCATTGAGGTGATGGTGGATGTAGCTGGTTGGGCCTTTCTATCCTCACATTGAAGCTGTTTCATCTCAGCAGCACAGTGGAGATATTCTTCAAGCTGTGCAATAGACAGTCCTTCTCCAGCTTTTCCTGTCCTGTGCTAATTTCTCCCATCTATTCAAGTTGACATGGCGTCTCCTCAGGTGCGTCTTGATATTGTCTTTGATCTACTTTTGCTGCCTTCCAGGAGTATGGTTTGCATCCTGAAGTTGGCTAAACAGGAGTTGTTTGGGGAGGCGGGAGTCAGGCATACGGGTGATGTGGCCGACCCATCGCAATTGGTGTCGAGTCATGTTTGTGGCTATGGAGTTGATGTTAGTTTCCTCCAGGATGCTGGAGTTAGCATACCTGTTCTTCCAGCTACCTCTCAGAGTCTTTCAGGGATTTTATGTGCCTGCTGTATGTTGTCCATGGCTCCACTCCATATAGCAAGGAGGGGAGGACCGTAGCTTTATAGACCAGAAGCTTAGTGTTGGTCTTGACATCCCGGTCTTCTAAAACCCTCTTTCTCAGCCTCACAGAGCCTTCACTCGCACTGTTTATTCTGTTATTTTACTTCAACATCAGTGTTGGCTCTCGAAGAAAGAAGGCTGCCAAGGTATGGGAAATGCATAGTGTTCTGCAGAGGGATGTTGTCAGCTTGGATAGCTGAGGTTTAGGAGCATGATCTGGAGCAGGTTTGTGCAGGACTTGGGTTTTCTTGATACTTAGATCAAGTCCCAGGAGTTTATATGCTCCAGCAAAATCTATTAAACTCCATTACGCTCTGCAGATCCTCCTCAGAGTCAGCTACGATGGTGTGGCCGTCTCCATGATTGAAGTAGTTGACACTTTGCTCTTTGCCTTCAACCTGTTAAAATTAAAGAGGTCTCCCCTCCCCCCCCCCCAACCATCTGTCCTATTGAGCATCTGGTCTCCTTGTGGGAGATCTTGCCCTGTGTGGTGAAGAATGGTTGCAATGAAAGCTACAAACAGAGCTGGGGCAATGATGCACCCCGTTTGACCCTAGTCTCAACATTAAAAGGTGCTGTTTCAGAGCCACTGCTACTGATGACTGTAGCACTCATATCATTGGGTCTTGAGGTTGCAGGATCTTGAGGTATTTCTCTGGGCACTCGATTTTGGACAGTACCTTCAAAGAGTAGGACGATTTACCAAGTCAAATGCTTTTGTAAGGTATATGAAGGCCATATAAATTGGAAGACTTTGTTCCGGGCTTTCTTCTGCAACTGACATACTGTAAAAATCATGCAGAATGTCCCTCTGGCTGGACAGGCAGGAGATCTTCTGCTAGGTGAAAGCCAGTCGCATAAAATTCGAGTGAGTACCTTTCCTGTTGTAGAGAGGAGGTAGATGCTTCAATAGTTTCCACAGTCAGCTTTGCCACCCTTACTGAAGAATGTGACAATCAGGGTGTCCCTGAGTTCAGATGAAACTTTCGCCTGGTCCCAGATCTTGACAAGCAGGTCATGAATATGATTTAAAAGTTCTGTGCCACCTACCTTGAGTATTTCTGCTGGAATTCCAACAGGCCCAGTGGCCTTGTTGTTCCTCAATTTCTTGCAAGCCGTCTGCACCTCTTTGATAGTAGGAGGTTTACTCATGTCCTCCTTCATGGGTCGTTGTGGGAACTGTTTGATGACTTCAATGTTAACAGCAGTGTTATGATTAAGTAGTTCCTGAAAGTGTTCTTTCCATCAAGAGTTGATGGCATCATTCTCCTTCAGCAGCCCCTGTCCATCTTCGGAGTGAAGCAAATTTAGGCCTCAATGGTTTGGGCCGTACACTGCCTCAGTGGCAATAAAGAAACCCCTGATATCACCAGAGTCAGCAAGCTGCTGTATTTCTAGGCCCTTCTCAGTCCACCTCTGGCTCTTTACTTTCCTTATTCTATGCTGGATTACAGCCTTAGCTTTGGAGTGGGCTTTGCTTTTTGCCTTGAGTTGAAGTCCTTCTGCCAGGCACAGAAAACTTTCCCTTTGTTGTTGAATAGCTCTTCTATTTCACTGTCATTTTCATCAAATGAATCTTTGTTTCTCCTGGTCTTGTATCCAATGATGTTTTACAAGTATCAAGGATGGTGGTCTTCAGTGTGGTCCAGAGTGTTTCAATGTCCTCTAGATACTGCTTTGGGAGTCTTTCAGACAGGGAAACATGGGATGACTCAACTACA